>NW_027476118.1:487500-787500 GCF_051020955.1 Megalopta genalis
TCGAAGCACTCGACCGCCTCCTGCTCCGGCGGGTCCCCCCGAGCCCGGCCGGCGATGCATAGGCGCCTATAAACATAGGCGCGCATCGCCGCCTGCAGCTCGAAGGGAATTTCTCCCGCCAGAGCAAGCGCCGCCACGGTAGACGTGGTGCGGTAACCCCTTACGAGGCGAAGGGCCATTTGCCTCTGAATCCGGCGCAACAACAATGTGTTGCGCCGGTTTGCCCTCACGGACGGCGCCCAAATCGGGGCGCCGTATAATGCCATGGACCGCACCACGCCCAGGTATAGGGGACGCACCATGTCGCCCGGCCCCCCGAGATTGGGCAGCAGGCGGCCTAACGCGGCCGCCGCCCTCTCAACTCGGGGGACGAGACGGCCGAAATGTGCTCCGAACCTCCAGTGGCTGTCGAGGATCAGTCCGAGATACTTGATCTCGGACTTCACCTCGACGCAGGCTTCTCCAACCCAGATCCACGATCTGGCCCGTGGCCGAGACCAAGGCCGTCCGAACCAGACGGCCTCGGCCTTCTCCGGGGCCACCTTCAGCCCCAGATCGTAGATCCTCGCGACGACGGCTGCCACCGCAACCTCCGCTCGTCGGATGGTCCTCTCGAAGGTGTCCCCGACGGCGACCACTAATGTGTCGTCTGCATAGCAGACGAGAGTGGCACCGTCGGGCAGGGGGGCCCTCAGGACTGCGTTATACCACAGGAGTGGTCCTAACACGGACGCCTGTGGGACCCCGCAGTCCACTTCCCTCCGTATCGTCCCATACCGACCCGGGTATTCCACCCACCTGCCCCGCAGGTAGGCCCCGATCACCCGCCTCAGATAGGGAGGCACCTGGTGTTCAACCAGGGCCTCCCTAATGGCGGACCAGGGCAGGGTGTTAAATGCATTGACGATGTCGATCGACACCGCCACGCACACCCCGCCCCGTGCCACGGCATTGTCCGAGAGGGACTTTAGACGGTCAATTGCATCGACCGTCGATCGCCCCTCCCGGAAGCCGAACTGGCAGTCCGCCAGATCCTGGCCAACGCGGGACAGGTGCCTGGCGAGGCGGGCAGCAATGATCTTTTCAAAGATCTTGCCCACCTCGTCCAGGAGGCAAATGGGCCGGTACGCGGAGGGAGAATCCGCAGGCCTCCCATCCTTCCTTAAGAGGACCATCCGACTTCCCCTCCAGAGGTCCGGGAACACCCCGGACCTCAGGAGCCCGGAGTAGAGGCCTCTCAGCCTCTCGCCCAAGACGCTCATGGCAAGCAGCCAGACCCGGCCGGGGATACCGTCCGGCCCCGGGGCAGTATTCTTGCCCCGAAGCCATTTGACTACCCCGGCCATTTCCTCCGGCGCGACCTCCAGATCCGGGGACCACTCATGTCCCTCTAGCTGAGGGACGGGCCGGGACGCCTCCCCGCTGACGGGGAATAGCGCGTCCACGACCCGTCCGAGCATCCCCGGATCCAGGCTCTCCGTCACAGGGGGCGCCCAGGGACGCAATCGTCCCATCGCCATTTTGTATGGGCGCCCCCATGGGTCTCGGTTAATAGTGCCGAGAAGGTCGCGCCAGGCCTGGCTCTTTGCCTGCCTGATGGCCAGCTGCAGAGCGACCACCCTCTCTCTGTATCGCTCATACAGCTGGATAGCCAGCTCCACGTCGGAACGTCGTCGTCGACGGGCGCGGGCGCACTGGCGTCGCGCGCGAACGCACTCTGTGCGCAAATCCGCTATCGCGCGCGACCACCAGTACACCGCCTTCCTCGGGAAAACCCTGGCCCGGGGCATGGCGACGTCGCAAATGGACGTCATTGCGCCCCGGAACCAATGGGCCTCCCTTGTCCCGTCGACTGGCCCGGCCGGTGTTGCCGGCCAGGCCACGACGTGGGCTGCCGCCATCAGAGCGTCCTGGTCGAGGCGCTTTAGCGCGCACCGCGGCTGAGGCGATCCCTCATCAGCGGGGCGACGTCGGGGTGTCGATGGGGCGGCGGAAAGGCCGAGAACAATGTACCTGTGGTCTGATAGTGTCTCGACCTCCTCCGCCACCCTCCACCCCGTAATACGGCGCGCGGCGGGGGGCGTTGCCCATGAAAGGTCAACGATGGACCCCCCATTGTGCCGCACGCACGTATGGACCGAGCCCGTGTTTAAAAGACGGAGCTCGAGTCCCGCCGCCCAATCAAGCACCTCCCGGCCCCTCGGGTTTGTCCCGGGGGAACCCCAAGCCGGCGACTTGGCGTTGAAGTCCCCCAGGACCAGCACCGGACGGGGCTGGCAGCGGGAGACGCATCTCCCCACCCCGTCCAGATACTGCTCGAACTCTTCGAGGGACCACCTTGGAGGTGCGTAGATCGCCACAACCGCGGTGCCGCCCCAGTCAACGGCCAGGTATCCCCGGCCGCGCTCGATAACGGAGCACGCCGGGGACCCCGGCCGGCCTGCCCATATTATAACGGCGGAGCCGCTCAGGTCCCCCATCCAATGTGGATGGTCGGGAATCCTGTACGGCTCCGCCGCAACGGCCAACCCGGCACCCCGCTCGGCCAGGAATTGCACCAGAAGGTCCTGTGCCCTGGCCGAGCGGTTCAGGTTGGCCTGTATTATAGGGCCCTTGGGCCCCATTGTGGGCAGGCCTCTACATCCATCGCCGCCGCGGGAGCGGTGGCCTCTGGGGTCTCTTTGGCCACATCCGCCCCCGCGGGCGCGATGGTGACACCTTTTGGTGCCACCTTCGGCTTAGTTGCCACGGTGGCCGCCGCCTTGGCCACCGCGGTTTTCCTCCCCTTGCTTCCCCTGCCGCGTTTCGCGCTGGCAGGGCACGCCCGGCTACCGAGGCGGTGGCCGGCCGGTTGCCTGCTCCCGCACAGAGCGGGCAGTTAGGCTTCGCCGTGCAGCCAGCCACCTTGTGGTCCAGACTGCCGCATCCGAAGCAGCATTCGGACCGGTCCTCGGCCGCAGTGCATCGCTGCCTAGTGTGGCCTAGGCCAAGGCAGCGATAGCACTGCAGGGGCCGGGCGCTGAGTGCCTCGACCGTCGCCTGGGTCCAGCCCACAGTAAGCCTTCCCGCAACCGCAACTTTGCGTGCAGCCGCAGTAGGGCACTGGACCCAAAGGGTGCCGAGTCCCGAGGGGGAAGACCGGATTTCGCCGGTCCTCACCTCCCCCTCGTCGCACCCTCCCACACGGGCAATTGCCGCTGCAACCTCAGCCGGCGTGGTCGAATCGACCAGGCCGCGCACCCTAAGGTCGGTCTTCTTTACCGGGCGCGCGACCTTCACGCCGGTGCCTGCCAGCGCTTCGGCCACTTTCGTGGCAAGGGCGGTGGCTTTGGCAGCCCCGTCGGCGCCGGGGATCTCCAAAATTAGAGCCCCCGTCACCGCCCTCCTCGGCTTCATCGAGACAATGCCAATCTCTGCCAGGTCAACTTTTGACCTGGCAGTGGCCATTGCCTCGGCATACGTCATAGCCCCGCCGGCCGGTACCGTTATCGTGACGGCAGCCGTGCGGGGCGGACGCGGCGGCAGGGGAGCCCTCTTGGGGGCAGCCGGTGCCACCCGTTTCGCCGCCCTCCCGGTCGAAGAGGCCTTGGCAGCCGCTGCAGGTTTAACTGCGGCAGCCGCCTTTTTGGCCTTTCGGCCAACAACCTTCGACCACACCTCAGTTGGAGGTGCGGTGGAGGGCGGCGCAACAGCAGAGGCAGCCCTCTGCTGTGGGGGCTGCATCTGTGCCGCCTTAGCGGCCGCAGCCCCTCCTCTATTGCCACCCTTTTTCCCCCCTTTCCTGTCTATCGACAGGCTGGGGGTGGATGGCACGGGTGGCACCGACCGCGGATCCTGCACCCGCGGGATCAGCTCCCTCCTGAACGATGCCAGCTTGGCATCGATCAGGGAGCCGATCTGTGCCAGCAAATTTGCTGGCACCGCTGCGGACGCCGGCAAGGGCTTCCCTCGCCCAGGGCGTTGGGGCCCTCGGGCGCCGGCGCTCAGCAGCGGCCCTGTGCCCCCCTCAGGGGCCGGCAGCGGAGGCATCTCGACTGCTGCCGGCCTCGTTTCCACCGCCTGACGGAGTCGGGCCACCTCGGTCCGCAACTCCGCCATCTGCTCCCTAAGGAGAGCGTTTTCCGCTTCTAACAGCCAGGTGGCGTCGGAAGCTGACCTCATTGTCAGCTCCGCAACGCCCGCCCGGCTGTTCAGGGCCGCCGCTTGCAGGATCCGCACCGTGACTGGCCGCAACTCCCTTGTCGCACTAGAGATCTTGGCCACTTCGGCCAGGCTCTCCATTATCGACGCCGCTATCTCCCGCGTCGGACGGCTGCGAAGATTCGCAGCGATTTCCACCTCGTCCGGAAGCGGGTCGACCGATCTCCCGGGCTGCGGCCCCGGTGCCACCGGGTCAAAAATTGCCGCGATGAGGCCCCTGTTGGCCTCCGTCAGCTTACGTTTCGCCTCATAGAGGCCAACGTACTGACCAGTAGTCGGCGGTCTTCCCCTCTTCCTCCCTGTTGAGGAGCCAGGGGCGCTCTGCGAAGAGCGGTGAGAGGAGACCGAGTGGTCGGACTCCTCTCCCCCATCGCACTCGCCAAGGTCCACAGCGGACCTCTCTCTGCCGCGTGTTGCGGGAAGTTCCCGCAACACCGACCCATCCATGCGCTCGAGGCGCACGCTAGCCACGCGCGCCTCCTCCTCCCTCTCGTTTCCCCCCTCCCCGGTTTTTTTAATTTGTGAACAATCCATAGTTGATCCCACGAGAATGGTCGGAAAAGAGGTCACCCCGGGTAGAGCCGCCATACCCGGGGAAGGCTAATACGCCCGCGGGGTCGCCAGGTACCCCGGGGTTGTCCGCTAACGATTGGTGCACCCACCAACCATAGCTGGCGCTTACTCCAGCTACGCCCTCATCACCGCGCAACACTGCTTGGGGCTAGGGATTTTTTAGAGAGGTTGTCATCCTCTCGGTCCGGCCGGTTAAGGCAAGACCCCCGTTCCTGTAAAACATGACCACAGTTAGTGTTGCCGTCTAAACTGTGGTCTCTGAGAGACAGGCCGTAGCTAAGTCCTTGGTGGACCATACCGGCCGCTCTTGCGACTTGTGCCTGATGTTCGGGCTCTACCTTCGTTCACTATCGTATCAGGGGAAGACAGCGTGCTACTCCCACTGCCACCTCGAGTCCAACCCAATCCAGGCACTCTTACGGAGTAGTGTTAAAGTCTTTTATCTCCGCAAGAGGGGCTTCAGCCTGGCCCGAGGGGACGAACCCCGAGGGGTTCGCCCAGCATGCCGTACATCGACGGAGCTGGACGAGTCCACGCTCAGTATGCAGTTTCGTTCTATGTTCGTTTCTTAGTCTTACTTACGGATCGTGCGAATTTTCGGAACTCCTTAAACAGCTGCTCTGACACCAGGCTGGCTTTGTCGATTGGCCACTGAAATCCTTCTCGAATCGCCGCCTGGCGTAGGTGTTCCCTGTCCTCTACGTAACGCTGACAATCGTAGAGGACGTGGTTTGGAGTTTCCTCCTCCCCACATTCGCACAACTCGTCGTCGACCAGGGCGAACGTCTTGAGCTTCGCACGGAAGTCTCCGTGTCCGCTCAAGAACTGCGCTACATCATGGTCGACTCTGATCCAGCTCGCTGAGAGTCGGTCTGATACCTCGCCGAAGTATTGGAAGGTTTCCCTACCCTTCGTCGAGGACGACCATCTCTGCTGCCACATCTCTAAAGTCGCCTCCCTCAGCCTTCTGCGAACTTGGGCTTCGGTGACGACTTCGTCAGCCAATTCGGCCTGACTCACTTGATAGGTTCCATGTTGGAACCCGAGTTTCTTCCTGGCTTTGTACACGCAGCTGAACTCCGCTATCGCCAAGTCCACAGGTATCTCCCCGGCGATCACGGGGATCGCATCAGTGGAGACTGTCCTGTAGGCTTTGACGCAGCCAAGCAGAACATGCCTCTGCGCCCTGGTGAGCACTTTACTCGTCCCAGAGGTAAGGCGGTCTGCCCAGCCCGCGGCAGCATACGTGACGATTGGGACAAACAAGCCGCGGTACAAAGTACGCATCGTCCGATATCCCAATCCCCAGTTCGACTTAGCAATCCTTGCTAGCGCATTAAACGTTCGCAAGGACTTAGCATTCAAATACTCGACGTGGGAATGGATACCCAGTCCAGAGTCAAAATGCACGCCAAGGTAACGCACAGAGTCCTTGACGGCAATATTCCGACCTCCTACTTTTATCACAGGTGGTCTCTCTCTGTCGAGAGAGCCTTTTAAGAATAACATCTCGGTCTTGGTCGCAGACAGCGACAATTTCTGCTGGTCGCACCAGCGAGAAATGGTGTCCACAACCAATTGGCCATTGCTTTCTAGACCCTTCCTGCTGTTCGCAAAGATCAAGACAAGAAGGTCGTCTGCATAGGCGATGGGCTCGCAAGCGAGCCCGGCGTTCGATAAGAGCTGTAGAACCTCGTCGAAGACTAAGTTCCAACAGCTCGGACCAAGAATTGATCCCTGTGGGCAGCCCTTAGTGACTTTCTTCCGCACTGCACCGCGATCAGACACCATAGTCACCACGCGGCCGTCGAAGTAGTCGACCACCAATCTAAATAGGTTTTTTGGGCAGCCTCGCTTCCTCAACGCGTTGAGTATGCTTGGCCACCAGACATTATCAAAGGCCGCAGCAATGTCGAAGAGCAGACCCACGACGTACTTTTCCTCTCGACCGGACGCAAGCTCCCTCATCTTTACCACGGCATCAGTCGTGGATCGATGCGGCCTGAATCCGTATTGCCGATCGGAGGCGTAGTCCGGGTGCAAAAACGAACTAGCTAATCGCGTAGCGATTAGCTTCTCCAAGACTTTGCCTACGACCGAAAGCAAGCATATTGGTCTGTAGGACTTTATCTCCGTTTCAGGTTTCTCGGGTCCTTTAAGGATGGTAATGATGGACCCGACTTTCCATTCCACGGGAAAGACTCCGTGTGCCAGGCATCCGTTGTAGAGTCGGAGGAGCTCGCGTGAGATCGTATTAAACGAACGTTTTAAAATCTCCGGCTCGATCCGATCTAGGCCTGGACACTTGCCGCTCTTCAGTCGGTTGACCGCCGATCTGAGCTCCGAGAGGGTGAAGGGACTGGCGTCCTCACTCTCCGGCTCGATGGCAGCTTCCCTCCTGACTCGCGCATGATCCGGGGAGTCATTCGCGGGGCTATCGTCCGGAATTAACCCCTCCAGCAGCGCGGAAGCGGTGGAGTCCCAGTCTGTAGTGTAACCCTGGGCAGTGTTAAGGTTTATATTTGAGATGACCGTGCTGGCTGTCATCTTCTGCCTCGTGATCTTATAAATGAGGCCCCAGGGTTCCTTGTTTCCCTGCTCGGTCACGAATGCACGCCAGCTGTGCGACCGAGCAGCTTTGATGGCGGCTTTGTAGGCCTTTCTCTGTTTAAGATACTCGGTCCTCTTGGCCGCCCTCTGCTCCTCTGAACATGCTGCGTTCTGCGAGGCTCGTCTAAGTTTGTAGACTCGCCTCTTTTGCCTCGTCAGGTCGGCCGTCCACCATGGGACGGATTTTGAATGCCACTGCTTGGTTGGCATCGAGGAGTCGCACGCTTGGACGATCATTCTTTCGATCTCCTGTGCTAGATGTTCGACTTCCCCCTTATTGTTCAATGGATTGGGGGATATACTCCTCTTACTTTCCTGCAGCGCCTTGTCGAACTCGGGCCATTTTGCGCTTCGGAGTCGGAACCTTGGTAATAATCCGTTCCGGTTGGTGCTGCTGTTGCTACTAATTTCGGCAGCACCGTCCTCGGCGCAAAAACTCAAAGAAAACTCTATGACTCGGTGGTCGCTGGTCGTCAGGTCCTCGCGGACCTTCCAACCTCGCACCTTGTCGCAAATATCAGGTGTCGATAGTGTGACGTCGATGTATGACTGTCCACTAGGGCTGGAAAACGTCGGAGCGTTTCCAGCCTCGTTCAAGACAACCAAGCCATGGCTCACGATAAACTCTTCGAGTTTACGGCCTCTCACGTCCGTCCCCGCGCTGCCCCACTGGGCTGATTTTGCGTTAACGTCGGCAGAGATAATGACTCGGTTATGCTTAAGTGCGGAAAGAGCTCTCTCCAACCGCGCCAGACCTGATTCAACGTCATCGGAGCATTGAAAGTACTGGCTGATCAGGAAGAAGCTCCCAAACGAACCCGAGATGCTGACACAGGACAAATGCGTGTCGCACAAGTTAGAGACTTTGACCACGGTTAGATCCGGGTTTCTGACCGCTATTGCAGCCATCACCGGTTCGCCTGCCGTGATCAGCCTCGTTCTCAAGCCTAGCCCGGGCACAGTACCCCGCCAGCTATATGGCTCTTGTGCAAGCAACACATCTACCCCTCGCCTATGCATCTCAGTCCGGACTTCGTCGGTCACGTTTCGGGCCCGCTGCATGTTATGCTGCATGACCCGTATGACTCTCGAGCGTCGCCGGTCGTTTGTACTATCCATTCGAGATTCAAATTATTCGTGTCTTATACGAGACATCTCCAAAACCAGCGCTTCCTGATAGGAGGCGCAGGCCGGGTCTCGCGACTTATGCTCAGATGGTCGCCCTCTGTCTTTACAGTTGGAGCAAACCGGAGGCTTGCTCTTCCTGTTACAGAGCGCATACCCGTGCCCTTTTTCGGCACAATGTCCGCAGACATCCTCTTTGAATTTGCAGCGCTTCGCCGTATGCCCGAAGCGCTGGCACTTATAGCATCGGGTGACCTGTATGAAGTCCCGCACACGACAGGAACTCCACCCGAGGTACACCCGGTCCCCTCTCTGCGTCAGCCGCCGACGAATCTGCGGACTGACGGCCACTACCCAGTTGGCTGTCTCCGGGGTCTTGCCAGCCATGCGACTGACCCGAACACCCGAAGGCACATCCTTCTGGGACGCCTCAGAGAGGTTTTGCCTCCAAAGACTGGAGGCAATTTCCTCCTTGCCCATCCCTTTCGGAATGTCATAAATCAGGACCTCGGGGTCCCGTTTGCTGGGCAAGGAGACGGACAGTCCCGCACTCGCCAGCTTCTTATTCCCTACGAAGGCTTTTAGGTCCTCCTTGCGATCGGTTTCGACGACGATGCCACCGGAGTGGATGCGTCGAACCGATCTGACCCGGATCGCCTCCTTCGCAGGTTTTACGATCGACAGAACAGCTCTCTTAGTAGCATCGCTGTTCTGTCCTTTATCCTTTGGCGGGAAGATACGCACCACGTATTGTGTCGGTGGTCTTCTCGCCTCCGGAGTCGCTGACTGGTTGACCTTTGCCACTTGGGCGTAGGTCAGCTGCGCGGCATTGGAGACCGTCTTCGGGAGGGATCCCTTGGACGGCCCAGGTCGCACCGCACTCATTACGGCAGGACGCGCTTTTAGGTCCGCCCTGACCGCGGCGAGTTGCCCTTCGACGAAGCTGTTTCGTTGAATCAGCTCCTGGACCAACTCGTTGAGTGCTCCGACTTCTGCTAGTATCTTCGACCCGGACTCCTTGTTGACTTTCGACTCAGGTCGAAAGCAAAAGGTCCGTATCTCCGATACTCGCCTGAAGGCTTCGTCTCTCACGAGATCGAGAGGCCGTACCTTATGCCCGGAAACCGTCCCCTTCGATTTCCTGGCCTGGTTTGCTGCGGCCTTGCCAGTAGGTGCGACTGGCTTGGCACGCTTCGACTTTTTGGTGACGGTTTTCCAACCGCCAGTTTCCCCTTCCCAGCCTTGCGGCTGGGGGAGTCCCCCGACTTGGGCGCTGTCCCCACGTTACCGGTGTCCGGCGCGCCTTCTTCCGTGGCCTCAGTTTTCACCGAGACCGCTCGCGTGGGTGTCACGCATCTTTCTAAGGTCACACGAGGATTGGCGATGTTTAACACCTTCCCGGACCTTGTCTTTTTCGCAGACGCAGGAGGGCTAACAGCTGCTGTTGTAGCTTCCGCGTCTGTGGCGACGGCTTCACTCCGAGTAGGAGCTGGACCCGCCGACTTAGTTCGTTCAAACATGACCACAGGTTTACGGCATGTGTCCGACTTTAGTTGGCCCCTCACCTCAAGCCACTCCGGCTAGGTAGAACCTGCCAGGGAATAAAATCCCCGCCGGCACAGCCTTGAGGATCATTGGGGCACGAAGCCCCCCCACCACGACAAGGTAGCGGACACGGGGGGGGGTGAAAGCGGTCTCTACACATTATTTTTTGTGGAAATGTGTGAGCAAATATTGGATTCTGGGACCAATATAGACTCAAAGATGGGAGTTTTACTAATCCCATCCACAAAATCAGTCCAAAAAACCGCTTTATTTCATTTCTATCTGTTGGCACCCATTTATTGCAACGTTTGGAGTCCACTCTGCTTTGTGTGGCATAAATATTTGTTTGTTCTGCTATATGTTCAAACATGTCTCCGTCACATAAAGCCCATAAAAATCTTCCACTTTTTTACAATGTCGCACTTGTTCATTAGAAAGTTTGGCACCATGGGGACTTGTGAAAGATATAATATTTGGTTGGTTGCCTCGCTGTTCAAACCACTCGTTTGGATCACTAGTTCCGATGCCCCTTAGTGAACTATTGGATTTACTTTCACTACCTGAAGAAGGAAATGGTACTGCATGCCCACGTTTGCGTGGTACTAATATCTCACTCGATGAGTCACTATTGCTTTGTTCTCTCAACATTTTTAGTTGATGGGTAACAAAACTTTTTCAAAAAATATAAAACTGAACTCTCTCTGCTGCACTGATCCTTTATACTCCCGTGGCTTTTTCCGACTGATCGTCTCTTGATGTTCGATCTTTGGCCATTCTGGCATTCTCCGCCCCATAATCTTATGTTTATAAATTGTATACATGGGCATTGAATGCCCCATTCTCACAGTCAAAACCTCAAACCAAGCAGTGAAATAAAGTAATCTTCTGTATATACTTTTCGGTCCAGTGAAGTGTTGACCCTCCGCGTCACGCGGCGTAGTAAGGCGGCAGCGCTCGGCATCAAGTGCTCACGCGCTTAGGCGACACCGAGCCGAGCGCTGTCGGCTGAGCGGAAAGTCTAGCGAAGTCGGCACCGCACTTAACGTGTTAAGGACTGCTTCCTTGGTCTTCTCAATTGATTACAAAATTTTTTTTTGGGGGGGGGGGTCCTGCGGGAAGATCGTAATCGCGCTAGAGGGGTTCTGTTTGTGGTTGGAAAGGGCTGCAGTTTTTGATCTGACCCCGACTCTCTCGGCGTAAGTGGTAGGTCGGGAGGGTACTTCTGGGGTTTGGCATTTTTCGGCAACTGTTTCGAGGGTTCTGCGTCGCATCTTGTTTTCGGATCTGATAGCTTTGATCTAATCCTTTAAGTTACTGCAGCGAAGCAGTGACTCGCCGAGAATACTCTGCAATTTGGCGAGTTTGTTAGTGATGAACTGCGAAGCTTCGGGGTATAGACCATTATCCTGATCCATAAGAAAATTCATAAGGGCCGTTGTGACCTTCTCGGATTTTAGCCGGAGGTCGTTGGCGGTAGGATCGGTTGGGGGGACGGCGGCGACCATCTTGCTGCTGCTTTGGGGGTTGCTAGAGGCGGGTGCGCCCAGGGGTAGAGAGGGGACTTCGGATTTCTTTCGGTTTTTTGGGGGCATTTGGGAGGGCGCGATAATAAGGGGAATGTCCGAATCGTTGTCGGAGAGGATTCTACGCTTGGTTTTACGATGGCGTCTACTTACCTGTATGTATCCTTCTGCCGCGTTCAGCGGGGTGACGCAATCCTAGACCGCGCGCTTTTTATGGAACTTAGAATAATTTCGCTTACCAAATATCTACAGAGAGTATACAGTAGAGTTATGCTAACTTATGCTATAGTACATTATAGAATGGATCGAATATGGTATAGTAGATTATAGTAGGTCTAAGCTAACTCGTTTAACATATACTTATATACTAATTCGCGCGGATACACACATACATGCAAACCACACACTTATATGCTAATACAAACGTCGGAGGACGTTACATATTATTATTCTAGCGGCGGCCTTCAGCGCGCGGACCTCGATGAGGTCTGGCCCTGGTGCCTTATCGTTTCCGAATGTGCGTATCGCGTTCGCGACCTTGTCCGATGAGAATGGAGAGGCATTCGCGGTGTTTGGCGCAATTCGCACATTTCCCCTAATTTCGTCGTCTTTCCGCCAGTCGTCCGGGACGTGCGCTTCCAGAAGCGTGTTGGCTGTCTCTATAGCACTCATGGTGTTGTCGTTAACTCGCCGGAGGGTGCTGAGCACTTTCTCAACACGGAGCTTGTTCGCTTGCAGCTTGTACACGATGCCCCAAGGCTCCGTGTTCCCGTTCGACGATACAAAGTTTCGCCAGCTCTCGAGCTTCGCCCTCTTCACCTCTCTGCTGTAGTCCCGCAGGGAAATGCGGTACTCCTGCAGTTTTGGGAGGCGTGAGGACTCATCCCTTTTCTTCTGGAAGGCACGTCTTTGTCGGTAGATAGCCTTTTTGAGTATCGTAAGCCCTCCCGTCCACCACGGGTTGGACTTTCTAATCCTACGCTTTTTCGGCATCGACGCGGTGCAGGCATCTTTAATGATGGCTGTGAGCATTTCTGCCATTCCTATCGCTTCCTCCGCTGACTCCAGGCTCAGGACTTCGAGCCTCGATCGTGAGAGATCAGACAGGGTCTCGGAGAATCGCTCCCAGTCGGCCCGACGGGTGTCGAACCGAGAGTTCGTGACACCGCGATTTCCCGCCGCGGCTCTGGGTGCCCGCAGTCTTATGTTAACGGCGTTGTGGTCGCTGGTCGTCCACGCGCTTCTTACGTTCCAGCTCGTTATGAACGGAGACATGGAAGGTGACGCCAGGGTTACGTCGATGAAGGACGAACCCGTTGGCGTCCAGTAGGTGGGTGGTTGGGCTGCGTTGTGCACAACGTCCATACGAAATGCCGCAATCAGATTCTCGAATTGAGAGAATCTGTGCCCTGCGGGCTCCAGAGCGAGGATTGCGCGTTTGCGTCTGTCGAAACTAAAAGTCTCTTCCCCCTCAGTGCGCAGAACACCTTCTCGAGGTGGCTGAGGTGCTTCTTTATTTCGTCGCGGTGCTGGAAATAGCACGACACCGCGTGAAAGGAGAAGCCGGGTGCTAGCACTTCCGCGCAAACACAGTGGGAGGTGCTGAGCTGCGAGACGAAGACGATATCGAAGTGTGGGTTCCAGACGGCAACAGCCGCCCACGGGGGTTGTGGTTCGACTGCCGTCACCCTCACTCCGGACTCTAATCCACTAATTTTGTGCCGCGTACCCTGCTGGCTGACGTATGCCTCCTGCAATAGCAGGACGTCTAGCCGCTTTTGGGCAATGAGCTCGCGCACCTCTCCCGTGACTGCAGCTGATCGTCTCATGTTCACCTGCAGGATCCGTATGCCGGAGATTCCTTCGGGTGAGGGTCTAGAAACCATAGTCCGTGCGGGAGAGGGACTGGTTTATCGCGGTTACATACGCGGGGCAGTCCTTACTGGTAACGCAGTGCGTTGAGGTTTTCTTGCTCCTCGAGCAGTTGACGCAGATGGCCGGTTTCTCCTTATTTGGGCAGGTCTTGAAACTGTGCCCTGCCTCCGCACAGTGGCCGCAGATCTCCTTCTCGGCCTTGCAGAACTTGGCAGGGTGGCCGTACCCCTGACACTTATAGCATCTGGTGATGCTGATGTGGTCCCGGACCCTGCAGCAGCTCCAGCCCACGTACAGCTTCTCCTTCGGCACTAGAAGATCCCGGGCGCGCTTGGAAACTTCGAAGACCTGGTTGCACCGATCCCTGGTCTTGTCGCCGCTTTTTTATACCACGTTGATCTCCTTGGCGAGTCCGGCCGCTTCCTCTTTGCTGAGGTTTTGCTGCAGGATCGCCTCCGCTGTCTCCTTATTGTCCTCCTGGGCCTGCGGTACATCGAAGACTATGATCCGCGGGTTCCTATTGGCCGGAGCACCTACAACGAAACCGGCAGCCTTAAGTTTAGGGTTGGCCATGAGCGTTGCCACGTCGGTGTTCTTCGACGTCACGAGCGTGATTCCTGCTCCCTGCACTCTGCGGGCGCCCCTTATCTGCAGGCCGTCCGCCCTGGTGGAGGCCAGTTCGAAGACTGCCTCCTTGATCTTCGCGCTGCCCTCATATTTGGTGGTGTCAGCGGGTGTGATGATCACCACGTTGGAGGGGGGGGGGGGGGGGTCCTGTTTTTGCGTGGACCTCGTTGCAGTCGCGGACCTGACTCCGACGCGTTCCGCGTACGCGGTCGGTTTTTTGGTGTTTTTGGTGATGGCGGCGGCGACGGCAATGGCTTTGTCCTGGAGGGCCTGACAGGAGCGTTTTCACTCCTTGGACTCCGCCTGGACGACTTCGAGGGATCCCTCGAGCTTGCTGCTGTAAATTAGAGTCTTTGTTAGCAGGTCGTTAAATTTCGCGGCTTGCGTGCACAAGGCGTGCACCACGGTGACCGGGATATCGTTCTGCGGCAGTGTGGTGGTGTGCAGAAATTATCTGTACACCTTGACCGCGTTTGCCCTGAACGCGGCAACCGTCGCATCTTCTTCGGAGCAGTTGTCCCTCGTTGGCTCGGCAGTAGGCTCCTGGGTCGGCTGTTTTTCCTTTCTCTTCTTCTTCGGCTTCTTCTTTACTGCCTCCTTGGCTTGCCGGAGCACGAGGGGGGCGTCGGAGGTGACTGTTTCGGAATCCCGGAGGATGCCACCTCCATGGTACAGCTATTGCGGCCTCACCACCCTGTGCGAGCAAAAAAAAAGAAAAAAAATGAAAATGCGAGGGTAAACTCAGTGGCGAAAAAGTGTCACGACTGTAGCGCCACCCCACGCCACTGGTTATTTACACTGCATTGTGTGTTCTTATACTATACTGCACCGATTGTCAATGTTTTTTCCTTCGTTACGGCCTTTTCCTGTAATTTAATGTTCAATTTCGTTCCACAAACCGAGGGGAAACTCGATGTGTGGAAAATGCCGCGACGACAACGCCACCCCACGCCGGCTGTGGCATCGTGTACTACGACCCGAGCAAATTTTACGCACTTTCAATTTGCGATTGTTTCCTTATTTTTAACACTTCGGCGATGATATATGGCTCGAATTAAGCCTTTTTTCTAGCACTTCATGATTTCTTACGCCACACGTTCGGATGGGTCTTCTTCACCGCTCCAATCTCGGATCTCGCGGAGCGAGTCGAGACACGTGGTCTTCCGTGGTCTTCACTTTCCGCGACCATTTTCTGGCACTAATTCCACTTCTTTTTTCATACTTTATGTACCAAAATGAACGCCGTCGCGTGCACTTCACTTTGAGATAGCTGGGGCAATTTTTGATTCGCTTTTACTGCTGCGAGAGAACTCGAACGGCAGAGCGACGTGACAGCGCGTGTGTTTTCGAACCTCGAAGTGTGCACAGACGCTGTCTATCAGGGATTTGGTAAGGCGGCGGAGCCAATAACTTTGGGATGATCTTCTGTTTCCCAGTCTCAAATATTCCTATCTGATCAAGGAATAACTCATGGCTGCCGATTATCTGCGTAAGATGTTTCGCAGTCTTCTCAATGTAAGGGTCGTCTCCGGTATAAGAGCCAACAGGTGTAGTAGCTCTAGCCTTTGCTACTTTTGTACGCACTTGAAATGTAGTAACTTGTTCAAGCACCCCCCTGTCACGTGGATTTCGAATTTCTACCTTCTGATTAGCTAGGTAGTTCACCGTCTCCTGAACCAGCTCCGGAATCACACCAACAGAGATCAAGACCTCCAGAGGAGGATGGTTTACATCATCACCACTGATGATGTCTCTAAACACACGATCATCGATCGGATGCAAAGATTCACAAGTGGACAACGTAGCATATTTCTCTCTCTATTTATTAATGCTCTTTTCCTGAAAAGCTACGAGTCCATTCTTCTTCATTGTAAATGCCTCCTTCTTTTTGATCGTTGAACCAAGTCCTCTTGGCGGATTCTTGGTCTCCTTGGTTTCCGCGGCGCGACGGAGCTCGTCACCCGTCACACCCAGCTCCTTTCCCCACATAGAGGCCTCGTCCTCCCGCCGTTCCGCAGCAGGGTCTGTGTCTCCCCCTTCGGGGCCTCCCTCAGATGGAAAAAGGCCCCCTATCACCCTCTCAAGAAGCTGGGAATTCAGCGTCGCGGTCGCCGGGGGAGCCCGCGCCCGCAGCTTGTTCATAACAAGCTTGTACGGCCGCCCCCAGGGATCCGCATCCAACGACGCGACGAGCTCCCGCCACGCCCGGTCCTTGGCCCTGGCGATCTCCTTTTGGAGCCCCGACAGCGCATCGCGGTACCGGCGCGCTCGCGTAAACCGGCGCCGGGGGCCGCATGGCATGCTGCACGTAACCCGGCAATCTTTGCAGACCACCAATATGCGGGCGTCCTACGGGCAACGTCGCTGCTACGGGGCATTGCGGCGTCAGAAATCGCCCACAACACCTCTCGCAGCAGTTCGGCCCCCCGCTCAGGGGCAACCTGCCCATCCCCTGAAAGTCCGGTTGTCCCCCCCCCCCCACGATGCCACCAATGCCGCGGCCTTGAGCAGGTCGACGTCGACCTGCCTGATCCCCCATCGCGGCCGTCGCCGGCCGGCCCGTCGAGTCACGGGACCCCGCGCGTCGCTGGGGGCAGCTCCCACGTCCATAATAATTGAAACGTGGTCCGAGGCAAGCTCTATCTCCTCAGCCACCCTCCATCCCGAGACTCGACGCACGGCAGCAGGCGTCGCCCAGGTCAAATCCACAATGAAGACCCCCTGCCATCGCACGCACGTCGGCCGGGATCCCCGGTTTAGTAACCGGACATCCAGACTCGCCGCCCAGGCCAGCACAGCCTCCCCTCGAGCGTTCGTCCCCCGAGAGCCCCACGCCGTGGCGTGCGCATTGAAATCCCCCAATACAAGGACCGGACGGGATGCGTATCTCGCGAGACACGCGTGCAGCCCGTCCAGGAATCCCCGGACCCCCCTGAGGGCGCTACGTATCCCCTTCCCCTCTCCAGAAGAGAGACGGAAGGGAATCCAGGCTCAGCGCACGATGCGGTGATCACCACGGACCCCGCCTCGTCCCCAATCCAAAGAGGATTATCAGGAATACAGTATGGCTCTGCCATTACCCCCACCCCCGGACCCAACTCGCGCAGGGCCTGAATATATAAGTCCTGAGCCCTGCGCGAGTGGTTCAGATTCCCCTGTAAAACCCGCATATTGGGGTCTACTCCTTCGCACTTTCGGGGGCGATCTCCATCGCCACCCCCGTCTCTATGTTATTCCTGCTTTTCCCTTTCTCGGCGTGTGCTGCAGCTGCCGCTGCAGTGCTTCGCACCGTCGGGCCAGGCTACCAGGGGAGTGGCTTCCCCACTCTCCCCCGCATAGTGTGCTGCGCGCATGCTGCCGCCCCCAGGCGGTGTCCGTGCGGCCGACCAAGGTCAGCACACAGCGGACACCTGGGAATCGCGACATACGCCGATGCTCTGTGCCCCTCCGCCCCGCAGCGGTAGCAACGCGCGCTACGGTCCATCGCACTGGTGCACGCAGCCCGCACATGCCCCGGCTGCAGGCAGCGGAAGCACCGCAGCGGCCTGTCCTCTAGGACAGCCACTCTCGCGCTCGACCATCCCACCAGCACGCATCCCGCCCCGGCGATTTTTCGGATAGCCGCCACCGGACCCTGTGCCCAGCACGCGCCCATTGCGCCTGCAGCGGTCCGGTGGGTTTCCCCAGTCCTAATCTCTTCAACGGGGTACCCGCTGAGAGCCACGAGCGCGCGCCTTACCTCCTCTATCCTTGCGGAGTCGTCCAGGCCGGTGATCCGCAGGTAAGCCCGCTTCATCGGCTGGGCAACCCTGGCCCCCGTGCCATCCAGAACAGCAGCCACCCTTTCAGCCAGTTTTTGGGCCTTCTGCTGGCACTCAGGCCCCTTCAGTTCCAGCAGGAGACCGCCCGTTCTTGTTCTTCTGGACCGCACCCCTGTCTCGATGCCCAGTTCAGTCAGCGAGACCTTCTCCCGGGCCATCTTCATTGCCTTCGCATAGGTTAGCTTCCCTCCCTTCGCCACGGTGATCGCGACGGCCGCAGCGGTCGGGGCACGCTTCAGCCCTTTCGCCCCTCTCGGTGCTGGAGTCGGGGCAGGTTTCGCCTTTCGTGCCGTCGTTCCCTTCCCCCGGTTCACTCGCGTCCCACCCGCGATTCCACCTTCTGCGGTCGGTACCACGTTCGCAGGTGCTGCAGCCCGGGCCGCGGCCATCTTCGTCGCCTTCGACTGGACTAGCGTCCACTTGTTGCTCGCGACCGCGACCGGTCCCACTTTCTCCCGCAGTGCCGCCACGGCCCTCCTGCCGACCTCGCAGCCCCCCTTTGTCCCCTTTTCGCGCGATGTGGGGAGCGGGGTCGCCACCGCCCCGCTCGGGCAGGCAAAACCTCTCTCTACCCGCCGCTCCAGGGCCTCCATCCGACGCGCCATCTCGGTGATGGTATCCGCCACCTTCTCCATGTTCGGGGGTTCCTCCGCAGCAGGGATGGTCTTGTCCTGCCATCTCGCTGTCCTTTTCTCGCCCCTTATCACTGCATGCTCCGCTCGGAGGGTTCGCACCTCCTCGCTTAGCTTCTCAACCAGGTCGGTTAGACGGGTGTTTTCTTTCTCCACTTCATGGGGGCCACCGGTGTATGTCCTTTTGGCCAGGTACATGATCCCCGCCCTTGCCGTGAGGGCCGTCTCCCTCAGGCTTTTGGCGAGGGTGCCTTTCAGGCCCTTTGAGACGGTGGGGACCCTCCCCACCTTCCCCATAGCCCGGTTGACATCCTCTAGGATCCCGCCGTCTGTAGCCCAGCCATCTCGCGGACTCTACCCTCGACCTGGTTGAGGAGGCCGGCGGGCTCGTCGCTCGTTGACGGCTCCGCGTGTGTCTTCTGCTGCTGCTGTTGTTGCCTCGTCTGGGTCGCCGTCCGCTTCTGCTTCTTGGGCTGCCGTCGCGGTTGTTTGCCTCGAGGGTTACGGACACCCGTTGTGCCCTCTTCCCCAGGGTCGGACGCCCACGAGGCGTACGTATCGTCGGAACCCTCCGAACCAGGACCGGACTCCACCCACCCCGGCTCATACTCGGACCCAGAGTCGCTGGTATTTCTTTTCCAGAATTTCCCTCTGGTGCCCCTTCCTCCCTCAGTCCGCGCAGTCCCGTCGCTGTCTTCCTTGTCGGAGTCCGTGATTTGATTCCTGGTGCGCTTCACCCCGCGAATTTCCTCCGCGCTCCCTATTTCCATCGTCCTGGCCCAAGAGTCCTCAGCCGCACGGTTCCCGGTGGTGCCTTCAGTATCCACCCGGTCGAGTTTCCCCGCTGGCTTGCGCCCTTCCGCATTCTTCGCCAGATTGGTCGCCGCCGAGTCGATCCTTGTCAGACTTACTCGGGCGTCCTTCTCCGTTGTCTTGTGTTTGGTGCGGGCACTCCCAGTGTCCGCACCGTGTTTCCTCTCTGTAGCCGTGTTCATCGGGAGAGCCAGGGGTTCCACCCTACTCGAAAAACAGTAGTCGGATGACCGTTGGGCGGGGCCTGCTCGCCTACACCCGTCCACAACGGGCTCTGGCGGTTCCGACGCCCCCTGAGCAGTAAACTCTACGCTGTTGTTTAACGGCATAGTCCATAATCTTCATTGGTCGCTCTTAGTTTTCACCGCTCAGACTGGACCTTACCGGCTTGGGAGGCCCTGTCAGGAACCGAAGTTCCCGCCGGCATCGCTCCAGTCTTCATCACAGTTACTTAAGCCCCTATACCACGACAAGGTGGCGACCGCATAGGGGAGAAGTCCGGCTCTAGTCTCACCCCAAGTCTTGTCCTGATATCTGGGGAGAATTCATAGGTGATTCGGCCCTTTGGGGTGGGATCCCATCTTTCTTGCCGGATATTCAGGGTGTGATTCTTTATGTTGCGTAGTATTTGTTCTGTTGTGTTGTCACTGTCGTCGTGTTGTGTTCGTGGGCCTGTTGAGAGGATCGTATCCCCGATCGTCACCTCTTCCCCTTTCCTGAGACAGAATACAGCCATTCTATCCTGAAGAATGAGGTCTATCGGTTTAGCAGGGGCCAGTACCATCAGAGCCTCGTTCGAGATTGTCCTATATGCCCTTGTTACTCTTAGTAGGGCGTTCCTCTGTGCACTTTGTAGTCTTCTAAGGTGGTGAACATTGGTTTTGTCCGCCCACCCGGCCACTGCGTTCATCACAACCGGCACAAAGACACCCTTATATAGTTTAAGGGTGGTGCCGTAGTTGAGACCCCACTTTGCTTTGCAAACTCTCACGAATCCCTGGAATACGGCCTTGCTTTTCCGAGAGACCTCCTTGATGTGCGGGGTGATGTTAAATCTGGGGCCGGAGTTCACACCTAGGTATCTGACGGTTTTCCTCATTGCTATTGTGCTATTCCCAATTTTAATCGTGGAAGGGCACCTGGTATCTAAGAATCCTTTGAGGAGGATCATTTCCGTTTTGGAGTCAGAAAGGTGTAGCTTGTGATTCTTGCACCAGTCGGCTTTGATTTTAGTGGCAGCATTGCCTCTGACCTCGAGTTCCCTCCTGGAGTCACCAATACCAGGAGGTCGTCGGCATAGACGATGCTTATTATATTGCTGTGTGCCATAGTATTTAGTAGACCGTAAAATACCAGGTTCCAGAACCTCGGGCCCAGGACTGAGCCTTGGGGGCATCCTTTTGTTACCGCTTTCTCTGCAATGTTGCTATTAGTCTTAATCTGCACAGACCTCTCCTAGAGATAGTTACGGATGAGCCTGTACAGATTCGCTGGACAGTTACGTTACTTCAGGCTGTCAAGGATGGAGGGCCACCAGATATTGTCGAATGCGCCAGCTATGTCAAATAGTACACCAATCACGTATCTCTCTCGGCTTTGCGATGTGATCCGTCTGACTTTAACAATTGCTTCCTCCGTGGATCTGGCTGGACGGAAGCCGAATTGCTGGTCAGAGGTATGCGAATGGTTCTCAAATATATCCTTTAACTTTGCTGCTATCAGCCTCTCCAGGACCTTGCTGAGTACCGGGAGGAGGTAGACAGGCCTGTAGGATTTGGGGTTCGCGGGGTCCTTTTCTTCGTTCTTTAGAAGAACTTTAATTTCACCCCGCTTCTACCTTACCGGAAATGTTGCCGATGAGAGACACGTGTTGTACGGTTGTGTGATCTCCGCGTGTAGTATGGGCCAGGACCTTTGTACTACTTCGGGTTCCATTGCGTCGATGCCTGGGGCCTTCCCCCTTTTAAGTTTCCGGATGGCCGCCTCGATCTCTGGAGTGGTGAATTGAGTGGTGTCAGTGGTGTTGGGCGATTCTTTTACATTGGACCGAAGTCGCCTGTGCCACTGCGTCTCAGTGCTCGTCTCATCATCCGGTACGAGGTTACGCAGAAGCAGTGCAGTGGTGTCTTGCCATGTAATTGTGTGCGTGTCATTGTCTGTATGGTTGTTACAGGCCTTTGCAACCTTTGCTCGTTTGTAGTCTGTAAACTACTCCCCAGGGGTCTTTCTTCCCCTCAGCTGTTACAAACGAATGCCAGCTAGGAGTTTCGCCTTTCTAATGCATGCGTGGTATTTGTTTCTAGTTTGTTTTTATTGTGTTGTTAATTGCTCTAGTTGTGTACGATTTCTGGTGTGCTGGCATTGCCTCCTGAGCCTTCGAACTTTCTTTTTTAGAATGTCCAGCTCCGCAGTCCACCAGGGAACCGACTTAGCGAAGCAGGTTTTCCTGGGGATTGCCGCCTCACAGGCCCGAGCTATCATGTCCCCGATCGCTGCGGCATGCAGTCGTTTCCTGTGTATACCGGGATTTAGCAGCGAGTACTCTCTCGAATCTCTCCCAGTTGGCTCATTTCAGATTGAATCTGCTCGATACGGAACTGTGATCCCCAGCTGAAGAGTTTTCTATCTCCATGGTGATTAAATTATGATCGCTCGCGGTTTGGTTGTCCTGTATCCTCCATCGATGCACCCTGTTCGCCAGTGGGCCAGCGATCAGAGACACATCGACGTTGGATTTGCCTCTCATGTTGTCGAAGGTACATAGGCTGGAAGGCCTGTTAGCGACGAGGAGGTTGTGGTGGGAGATTAACTCCTCCACCGCTTCTCCTCTGCTGTCCGTATCTGCATTGTGCCACAGTGTCGACTTGGCATTCACGTCCGCGAGGACAATGACACTCTTGCCCCGGAGACTGGACAGTATTCTACCAAGTGCTTAATGTACCTGGTGATGAGGTCCGAGCACTGGAAGTAAGCGCTCACGACATAGAAGCTTTGAACCCCTGCAGTAAGCTCCGCACAGGTGAAGTGCGTGTTACACATGTGCTCCAGCTTCAGTGCCGTGATCGCCGGGTTGCAGACGGCTAGGGCGCTTTTGATTTTATTCCTGGAAGCATTGTTAGAAAACGGTTTATTGTCTATTATTAGTTGCATGCTGATGCCCATGGTGTTCGGGAGTTTTGTGTTACGGTGTATGTGCGGCTCCTGGATCGCTAGGACATCTAGCTTCTTCCTCGAAACTATCAGTCTTAGCTCATCCATGGCCGTTTTGCAATTATTTACATTAATCTGTGCAAGTGTAGTGTCGGGGATACGATCCCTACTGTGTTGCAGGGTGTTGCCTCCAGTGATTCCTGTGATAGTAAACAGTGTGGTCTTACTTACCATAATCGATCTGGGATTTCTGCACCTCCATTGCGTGGCAGTAGGCTGGGCATTCCTTCGTTCTCGAGGAGTGGTTATGTGGCCGCTGTGTGGCCGTCCTCAGCGCAGTGGCCACATGACTCCGTGGAGGCTTTGCAATACTTGGCGATGTGGCCGAATGATTTGCATTTGTAGTACCTGCTGACAGCATTGTAGTCTCGCAGGGCGCACGAGTGCCAGCCAATGAATACCCTCCCCGCTGCATTCTTTTACCTCAGGGGCTGTCTCTATCACCCAGTTAGTAGCGTCCTTTGTCCTGTCCCCCGTTTTAAACAGAACCTTGACTTTCTGGGAGAATTCCTCCCTGGTGAGGTGTTCCAAATTCTGCTTGAGTAACGCAGCTAACAGTTCCGTTTCCATGACGTCGTTCTGTACCGAATATATGATGGTTCGTGGCTTCTTTTTTGGTGGCAGGTCAGCTTTGAGACCGGCTTCCGTGATTTTCTTGTTTTGGAGGATTTTCTCGACGTCCTCCTTGGTCTCAGTTTCAATCAGTACCCCGTTGTCTTTTATCTTGCGCACGTTTCTTATTTTGATGTTGTCCTTGATGGGTGCAATGTTCTTGATAATAATCTGCTTGGTATTCTCACTGCTGCATGTCTCAGAGTTTGTTTCCGGGTAGATCGTGGCCACGTACCTTGTTGGGGTGGTTTCTTTAACGTTGGTTGTGGTAGCGGGCGTGGAGCGTGCAATGGATGCATACGTGGCTCCAGTTTTACCGTTGTTAGCCTTGGGTTGGGTCTCGGTTCTGTTTAACTTGTTCACTGTGTGGACGACATTTTGGACTACATTACTGAGGCTTTCGATCTTAGCCTCAATCAAACTGGTACTTCTAATCTTTAGTTTCAGAGCCTTGTTCTCCTCGATAATCGTCTCGGAGTAGGTGTATGCCTCCTTAATCAGGTTTTTGAAGTGTCTGGCGTCCTCGATAGGTAGGCTGTCGGCCAATTCCCTACTGAACGTAAGCAGGAGGAGTAAGGGGGAGGGCTCGGTGGATTCTGAGTCATTGTGTGGCCTCTTGTCTTCTAACTCCACTTCCGAGTCAGCTTTCCTTCTGTTTATGTTCCTTCGCTCGATCGCCTCGCCAAGTTTTTTAGCAGCCCTGGATCGGGCGACGATCCAATCGCCTTCCACCTCCGTGGCTGCCCAGTCTGCCGCTACTCACTTTCCTTTCTCACTTGAAAAAAAATTAATAAAATAAAATAAATTAATTAATCAATTATTATTTATTTATTTATTATTTATTTATTTATTAATTATTGTTGCTCCGTTGTTTATCAGCTGCTTGTAATGTTTTTCCGTGTTTTCAGGAACTTGGTTTGAATTAGGCGCCCAGTGAAGTTTATATAGTCCGTGGTCCCTCGAGCGGGGACTCAAAGTAGTTTTCCTGTTGGGAATAACTATTGCAACCAATTTTGCCTAAAATTTTTGGGTTGGCGGCACTGATTCCGTTTAGGTAGACGGGAAACTCTGTTGCTTCGCTTGCCTCCGCGGTAGCCAATCAGAACGCGCGACTCTCGACTGGACCGCCGCACCCCGCTGGCGGTGGCGTCTCGAAGCTCGAGGTGGGAGCACGTGTGTTCTTCGATCTGTTTACGATGATTATTTTCACTGTTTTTTCGCTATTTGCACTATCGATATATCAGATTAATCGGTATCACAGGCACTTTGTTTTATAGTTCACTGCTTTGATTTCCGATCGTTATGCCCGCAGGAATCCGATCTCTCGTGTCCCGGACTTCGGCGAGTCGGGACACGTGTTTGTCGAAACTTTGCACTACGATTTGTTTCACACTTCTTTATCGATTTTCACGATTAATGTCTTGAAATGTTTGTCTCTGCCTGTTCTACACTTCTGATCACTGCACTTGTATCTGTCGGCACTTTTACCACTTAAAATCAACCTCTGTGACGGAGCGACGTGGACGCGCGTCTTCACAACTCGCCACCTAGCGGTGAAGTCCGTAGATAGGGACAGTTTGCTGTGGTCCGTGAGTCGGGAGTCGACTACGCCGCGCCTGAGGCTTGCGCCCATATCGGCTTGGACCGGCCAGATGGTGCTTGGCCACCACTCTCCAGCGAGCCAATGCCAGGGGAACCGCTAGCTTGATGTTCTGCCAGGATTGACTTGGAAAAACACTTCCCTCGGCTGTACGCCTCATTCGACAAGTTTGATCTACCTAGTAGGAAGCGACTCGTTTAGTCAGCCCCGGCCGTCGCTTGGCGCCGGCCAGCGCTGTCCAGCAGGGCCACGTGGAGGTAGAGTCTCCGGCTTACGCCCGATCCCGTGCAGGTTGGCTTCAGTCGAGACTGTCGCCGACAAAGCTCTACCGCATCAACACCGAAGTGCTGCCTGCTACCGCGGTCAGGGCTGGTGTGAATTTTGTGTGTGTGTGTGTGTTTGTGTGTGCTTGTGTAGGTGTGCGTGTGCTGTGGTGTATGGTGATGGTGATGGGTTCCGGATGCTGCGTCTCAGGGATCCGGGTCAGGAGGCGGCCCGGGTCTGTTGACGGCGGACCTGGTTGTTACTGTGGCGGGTCGTAGTTGTTCGTCCCTGGTTGTCGTCGGCGGTCTTCCCTCGGTCGGCATCTCCCAGAAGCGCTCCTTTGCGCGTAGGATACTGCGTGCTGCGGCCGCAAACTCCCCATATAGGTCCTCGGCGACGAGGGCGTCTAGGGTCGGCGGCCACTTTATCCCGAGGGCCGCGCAACGATCCCGCAGGCCTCTCTTCTCCTTAGCGAATTGTGGGCAGTCCAGCAAGGTGTGCAGCGGGTCCTCCAAGCTGAAGCCGCATCTGCAGGCCGGAGTCTGAGCAATGCTAAGGTGGTGCAGTTTGGCCGCGAAATCCCCGTGTCCTGTGAGGAACTGGGAGGTGTAGTGGTTGGGTTTTACCCATCTTGACCCCAGCCTTGCCTCTACACTCGAGAAGACACTGAAGGTGTGCCTTCCCTTGGTGCTGCCAGTCCATTTGGCCTGCCACTCATCCAGAAGGGCCGCTCTGATCGCCGCCAGCGCATCTCCTCCCGCGTCCGCGTCCGCTGCCGCCGTGGGCACTACTGAGGCAGTGTCTAAGCCATCCCGCAGCCTATATCTGCAGTCAGCCTCCTTGAGCTTCAGGTCGATGGAGGGTGGGGGCGCCCAGCAGGACCGGAAGCGCGTCCGCCGACACCGTCCTCTATGCCGACGCCATCCTGAGCAAGATGAGTCGCTGGGCCCTGGTCAGCTCCAGCATGTCCCTTCTGGTGAGGAGGTCCCGCCACGCTGCGGCCGCATATGTCGCAATGGGGACGAAGACGCCCTGGTAGAGGGTGAGCGTGAACCTGAACTTGAGGCCCCAGTCCCGTCTGGCCACAGCAAGTAGTGCGCCAAATTTTTCCAGGGTCTTGATCTTGATGGCCCTGGCGTGCGTGCCAATCTTGAGGCGCTCGTCGAAGTGCACGCCCAGGTACCGGACGGACCTGAACATGCGCGCCTGTCTTTCCCCGATCCTGATGGTCGGTGGCCTCTTGATGTCCAGGGTTCCACTGAGCAGGATCATCTCAGTCTTGTCGGGTGACAGGGCGAGCTTCTCCTTTGCGCACCATTCCTCGATGGCAGCCGCAGCCGCCCGGCCCGCCCGTTCGAGGTAGGCGCGACTATTCCCATCAACTATGACCAGCAGGTCGTCAGCGTATGCGACAAATCTGGTCCCGGCGTTCCGCAGCTCCCGAAGAAGGTCATCGAAGACCAGGTTCCAGAGGCCAGGCCCCTGGATTGAGCCCTGGAGGCACCCGTTGATGGCCGTCTTGCTGACTCGCTCGTGTCTGCCCATGAGGACCGCCGAGCGGTCCCGGAGATAGTCCGCGATCACCGCGTAGAGGTTCCCGGGGCAGGACCTGATCCTAAGGTGGTGTAGGATGCTGGGCCACCAGACGTTGTCAAAGGCCCCCCTGATGTCAAAAAGGAGGGCTAAAACGTATTTTCGGCGTGAGGCGACCACCAATCTCCTCATTTCCAGGATAGCATCCGTTGTTGACCTTCCCGTCCTAAACCCGTACTGGTCGGCGCTCGCGTGCCGGGGGTCCAGCAGGACAGGTTCGAGCCTCCTGAGGAGCCTCTCGAAGCACTTCCCCAGCACCGGCAGGAGACAGATCGGTCGGTACGAAGCCGGGTTGCCAGCGACCCTGCCGGGCCCCTTCAAGAGGGCGCGGATGGAGCCGATTTTCCATGGGCCAGGGAAGACTCCGTGCCGTAGACATGCATTATAGATGTCCAGAAGCTCGCCAAGAATGGTCCTGTACGAGGCCTTGAGGACTTCCACCTCGATACGATCGATACCGGGGGCCTTGCCGTTCTTTGTACCCGAGATCGCCACTCGGAGCTCCTCCTCCGTGAAGGGGTGGGGGGGGGGGGTGCGTGTCCGGCACAGTTGTTGGGGTCAGCGCCTCAGCCCGTCTATCCTCCTGCTCCCGGGTGATGTCCGGGGTGTCGTCCGGCACGAGGGCGTCAAGAAGGATCCTCGCGCAGGCTCCCCATGTTGGGGCGGTGTCCGCTGTGCCTTTAGTCGTGAGGGCCATGTCCGGGGTGAACCTTCTTGTACACAGTTTGTAGACTGTGCCCCAGAGTTCGCGGTTCCCGGTGTCCGTGACGAAGGAATGCCAGCTGGCCTTTTTTGCCTCGCGGACCGAGTCCTAGTACGAGCGCCTAAGCCGCAGGTAGGTCGCTCTCTTCGCGGACTTCAGATCCGGGATGGCTTCCCGTTGGTAGCGCTTCCTGGCCGCGTATGTGCTCCGTTTTGCTCTGTTGAGCTCGGGAGTCCACCATGGGGCAGTTCTTGCGCGAGGCGTTTTAATTTTCATGATGGTCCTGCACGCCGTCACAAGGTCCTGAACCGCACAGACGGCCCGCGTGATCCCGAGGTCGGTATTCGGATGGACCGAGAAATCACGGTTCCTCCTCAGCTCGGTCACAGCGTTCCGGTAACGTCCCCAGTCGGCCGCGGCAACGTTGAACCTCTCGTTCCGCCCCCGGCTCAGGGGGGCCCTGTCGGGGCCCAGGTGCAGCAGGATGACACTATGGTCGCTGGCCGTCCATCGCTCCCTGACACTCCAGTCGTGAACGAGCGGGAGGACTGCGTCCGAGGCAAGCGTCACGTCGATGTTTGAAGCGCCTCTGTGGGACCTGTAGGTCGGCAGGGCGCCGGGCTCGTTTAGGACCGTGAGGCCCCACTGCGCTATCCTGTCCTTGATAAGTTCGCCGCTCTCGTCTGTCCGGTGCGGTGGGTGCTCGTGGGAGTGCCACAGAGCGGACTTGGCGTTCACGTCGGCCCCCAGGACCAGTTTCTGTCCCAGGAGAAGGGCGACCAGCCTGTCGACTCTGTCCAGGTATGGGGCGATACTGTCGGAGCATTGGAAATAAACTGAGGCCACGTACAGGCGGCCGAAGGGGCCGGTGATCTCCGCGCTAACACAGTGCTCGTCACTGAGATGCGTGATTTTAAGCGTCGCAATGCTCGGATTCAGCACGATGATAGCTGCCATGGCCTCGGCACCGCTCCCCGCTCCATGATGATCGTGGCGGAAGAGTTAATGCCAACGAGTTTCCCTCTGACACTATAGGGCCCCTGTGCCAGAAGAACGTCGATGCACTTGTCCGTCATCAGCCTGTCGACCTCCAGCGACACCAAGCGTGAGCGCCTCATATTGTGCTGCATGATCGTAATGCCAGGGATACTTTTGGTGTGAGGCTTAACCCTTTGACTACGGCACACTTTGTTACGCACCGATCGTACCATAGGGCAGGGATTGTGTTACGATCTGCGCCGAGAACGGCGAATTTTTGGGTAGGGATGCATTTTTGTTAAAACATATTTCAATAATCAAAAATCTGAATTTTACTATATTAAAACAATATTATTTATTTTCTTGAATCTGACTTAGCATAAATATCTAATAAACATTGTCTAAATAAAAAATAACGAAATATTTAATAATCAAGTAAAGTGTGATACATTTCGAAACACGGATGAATACAGAGTCCTACATGACATTTCTCACACTGGTAATGTGTCTCACGTCTTTTGTTATATTTTTTACGTACGACACATTTGCGTCTGGTGTTTTTTCTTATTAATCCGTTTTTTATGTAAAGAGATGGAAAATGTGTTGGTACTTGCGTAAAATTTGTTTTATTAAATGTAAATGAAATTTTGGAAATGATAGGTTTTTTCCAGTTATATACTTATATAATATAAATGTATTATATATAGCTAAATCTAATAAATGAAAGAAAAACTTTTTGTACCATTTTAAACTTTTCCTGGGGGGGGGGGGGTTGAATTTACACTATATAAAATCTGGTCAACTTTGTCAACTGCCCCCATTGTGTTATTATAATCTACTATATATATATGCACACACACACACAATGTGGTTTAATTATTTTGTCTTTTGTAAAGTAATGTATTTTATCTGTCTCGATCATATTTGCAGAATGATAGGTCGTAATCATCCAGACTTCCCTCTTGTCCATCCATTTCAAAGCTAACATATTTTCCGTTGACCGAAATACTCATTCACCTTTTTTAATCTTTTTTCTGAAGTCTGGTATATCCAGCCTATTTTTTGTTACCGTTCCGTACGCGTTGGTTAGGTTTTTATGTAGTTCGAGAAATAAACTGGGACTGCTATACCAATTATCCACGACGAGTGTGTGACCTCTGCCAAGATATGGTTTAAGAAGTGTCATCACGATCTGCCCGTACTTTCCTATTGATTTGGATGGTATATCTTCAGAAATTATCATATTTGCCCCGGAATATACGAGTAAATCTTGAATGTAGCCTGTCTGAATATCACACAATATGTAGGATTTTATGCCGAACCTACTTCGTTTCGACGGTACAAATTGTTTAAAATAACATCTTCCTTTAAACTTTATCAGGCTTTCGTCTATACATAATTTCTCAAATGGATAAAATGCACTTTTAAATGATGTTCTTAACTGTTCAACAATATAACGTATTTTCATAATTGGATCGTGATTCATAATATTGTTATCATAAAAACGCAAGGTTTTTAGCAATAGTGTATATCTATCTCTAGACATTATTTTTCGAAATGACTCTGTTCTTATTAACTTATCTTTACACCAGTATTCTGATAAAGATATTTTATGAATTCGCCCCATTAACATGTTAATGGCTAAAAAATTATACATTTCTGGTACAGTAGTTGCCTTAGTACTGTGTATGTCGCCTCTTGTATTATTTTCGAAAGATTTGTTGGTCTGCTCTACAATGGATTCTATTAACTCTTCCGAAAAAAACGTTTGAAACATTTCGAGGATGGATGATTTTCTAGTTATATTTGTTTTGATTCCACTATTCGGGTTATCAAATTCGTAAATTGTTGGTTCAAAATGTCTTCGCGTCCAGGAAAATTTCGTTTTACGTATGGTTTGCTTTGGTGCCACTTTTATACTATCATCTTCCGATTCTGATGAAGATAAAAGGCGACCTTTCTTAAGTTCCCGCTTGTAAAAAGGAGCAGGCATTTCAATACCACTTGCTTCTGAATCGGAATTATATGGTGCACCATGTTTGTACGTTTTTTTTGTTCATTTTCGTATTCGAATTTTTCATACTAGGGATAAAACAAAAAAATAATTGTAAAATTTAAATTTAAATTGTAAGATGAGGCGGTATGGAATGATTCACTGAGAAAAACATAGTCACCAGAATACGAAGTGATATCTTTACAATTCGCTTATTGTCTGCTCCTGAGGATATAAATAACAAAGCGCGTGTCTCCACTCCGTCTAATTTTCCTTTTTTTATGTTTCGTTAATATTTAAATATTGAGGTAGCAGGTAGTAGAAGATGCAATGAACATTAACTCTCTCTTAACTAAGATTTATGAGAATAAATATCGATATAATTTTCGCGGCGCCTCTAGGCGCCCTCCGTGTCAGAAAGCCTTACTGCGTCAAGCGCCTCTAGGCGCCCTCCGTGTCAGAAAGCCTTACTGCGTCAAGCGCCTCTAGGTACCTGCCGTGTCATAAAGCCAAACTGCGCTGGGCGTCTAAAGGCGCTCTCAGTAGCCAAGGGGTTAATAACTATAATCCGTGCGTGAGAGCGGCACGTTTATGGCCGAGATGTACACGGGGCAGTCTTTGCTCGTAACGCAGTGCGTAGAGCTCTTTCCTGCCTTTGAGCAGTTGGCACAGGTAGCTGGTTTTTCCTTTTTGGGCACACCTTAAAATTGTGCCCCGCCTCGGCGCAGTGGCCACAGACTTCTTTTTCGGCCTTACAGAATTTGGCCGGGTGTCCAAAGCCCTTGCATTTATAGCATCTCGTCACGCTAAGGTGGTCCTGGATTCGACAGCAGCTCCAGCCGACGTAGAGCCTCTCCTTTGGCACTAAGAGATCGCGGGCACGTCTGGAAACCTCAAAAACCAGATTACACCTATCCCTGACTTTGTCTCCGCTTTTGAACACCAGGTTCATCTCCTTCTTGACCGCGGCGGCCTCTTCCTTCCCGAGGTTTTGGTCGACTACAGCTCCAACGATTTCTTTGTCGTCCTGAGCTCGGGGGACGTCAAAGATTATAATCCTGGGGTTCATCTTCAGCGCGGGTGCCACAACAAGACCTGCAGCCCGGAGCTTGTCGTCGGCCATGAGTGTGGCGACGTCGGATTTGTTGGCCGTGATCAAGGCGACGCCCGAGCCCTGAATTTTTCGGACTCCCTTGATCCGAAGGCAATGGGACCTTGGAGACACCAGTTGGAAGACAGTCTCCTTGGTCTTAGCACTGTCGTCAAATTTCGTTTGATCCGACGGAGTTATAATTACGACGTTCGGCGTGTCCTGTTTTTGGGTCGACCTCGCCGCGACCGCTGACTTGACTCCGACGCGCTCCGAGTACGTGGGGGGCTTCCTCGCAGTGACGGCGACGGCGACAGCGGTGGCTTGCTCCTGGAAGGCCTGGCAGGAACGCGCGTGCACCTTGGTATGCGTCTCGGCTTCGTCGAGGCACCCCTCCAGCTTGCTGCAGTAGGCGAGCGTTTTGACCAGGCAGTCCTTTAGCCTGGTGGCCTGCGTGCACAGGGCGAGTGCCACGGGGACCGGGATGTCGTTCTGCGGAAGCGTGATGGTGTGCAGCATCTGTCGATACGCCTTGGCCGCGCTTGCCCTGGACGCGACCACACTGGCGTCTTCATCCGATGTTTTGTCCGGTGTTCGCTCTGGTGCTTGCTCCCTGGGTCGGTTGTTTCTCCTTCTTCTTCTTCTTTGTTTTCTTCCGACTGGTCTTCTTCGGCGGCCGGAAGGTTTGGTCGGAGGTGGCCATGCTCTCGGAGTCAGAGTCCGAGAGTACCCTCTTCTTCATTCGGCGGTTGTCTCCGGAAGAGGCAACCTCCATGTTGGGGCTAGTTCAACGCTCTTGCCGTTGATTGCACAAAAAAATTGTTTAAACAATTGTCCAATGTCTGTTTAACCGGCCGGACCGCGAGGATGATAACCTCTCTAAAAAATCCCTAACCCTAAGCTATGGTGCGCGGCGATGGGGTACACCCCGATCGATGGTATCGGGGTGTGGCTGGTGGGTACACCAGCCACTAGCGACCAACCTCTGAACGTCGGGCGAAGTTTAGTTGTAAATAGCCTTGCCTGGGCATAGGGGGCTCTGCCCAGGTGGACCGACTATCCCCCATACTCGTGGGAATAAAAATGAGAAAAAAGAATTCAAAAATTAATTTACAATCTATTTTGGGGGAAGGAAAGAGTGAAGAAGTAGGAGAGAGTAGTAATAGGGAGGAAGTAAAGAGTTCGGGAAGCGTCGAAAGAGGAAGAAATTCTGAAATGGGAAGAGGAGGTGCCAGTAGGAGTGTGAGCATGAGGCGAAAGATAGTAGAGAATGAGTCGAGCGATGAGGATGTTTGAAGTATGAGGTCAACTATGAGTGTGTGTGAAACAACGAATGTCCGGGATGCGGAAGCGAATGAGATGATGTGTATGAGAACAGTGGATGAGAAATTGAGGAAATGCATATTTAATGAATCAAATCGCGTGTCGAAAGGCGTGAATGAACTCGTATTGAACTGTGTGAGTGAGTATGAAGAATGCATGATGAGGCTGATATGCGAGAATGAGAGACTAAAACGAAGATTAGAAGAATGTGTGAAAAACGCAAGTGTGCCTGTTACATCAAGTAAGACGTATGCAAATGTTGCTGGAGTGAATGTGATAAGGCAGAAGGAAAAAAGTAGAGTGAATGAAACAAAAGAGAAGAAGTATGCGGTAATTGTGAAACCAAAAGATGACAAGGTAAAAATGACCAGTGAGCAAGTGAGAGAGAAGGTGATGGATGAAGTAAGTAAGGAACTGAATGTGAGGGTGAAAGCTGTACGAAAGATTAGAAGCGGTGGATTAGCTATCGAGACAGTCAGTATGGATGAGCTGTAGAAAGTGCGAGACTGTGAGAAGTTCTCCAAAGTGGGGTTAAAAGTCGAGATGCCGAGAAAAATTGGGCCGAAGATTATGATATTCGACGTCCCAAACGAAATGGCAGGAGAAGATTTTATGAATGAGTTGTATGAGAAAAATTTAAAGGACTGTGTGAGTATGGATGAGTTTAAGGAGAAAGTACGAGTAGTAAGTAGGAGGAGTAGAAAGGATGTGAGTGTAGGAAGCGTGATAGTGGAAATGAATGTGAAAATGATGAATAAATTATTTGAAGAAGGACGCGTGTATGTGAAATGGAGAGCATGTAAGTTTAAAGAATATGTGAGTGTAATGAGGTGTTTCAAATGTTGTGGGTTTGGGCATATTGCCAAAGAATGTAAAGAAAAGGAGAATTTATGTCAGAAATGTTGTGAAAAAGGGCATGTGCGAATGAATTGCGTAAGAGATAAGTATGTATGTCGTAATTTTCGTTTGAAAGGGAATGAGTGCGACCACCCGGTTATGTCTGAACAGTGTCCGGAATATCTGCGTGTGGCTGAACGAGAGAGAATGAGAATTAGTTACGAGTAGAGGTAGTTTAAGTATGATACAGTGTAATTGTCAGCGGGCGTATACGGTGATGTGTGATCTGGGTGTGAGTATGAATGAAAAAAGGATAAGTGTGGCGATGCTACAAGAGCCATATGTGTTTGTAGATGGGTGTGTGAAAGGATTGCCAGGTAGTATGAAAGTGTTTATGAACAAGAGTGAACGGGTTGGATCAGCTATAGTTGTAAATGACGCATGTATAGAAGCTGTTTGTGTGAATGAATGTACAAATGAATATGGAGTGTGTGTATGGCTGAAGGGAGACTTTGGTGAGCTGTATGTGGTGTCCGTGTATTGTAGATATGGTGAAGATATAGAGGGGTATCTTAGATACATGGACGCAGTGTGTGAGTGTTTGCGAGGAAGAAAGATTGTGTCTGGTATGGATGCGAATGCTGTGTCTCCCCTATGGTACAGTAAGGGAGCCGGCCGCTCGAGAGAAAATGAAATGCGTGGAGGAGAATTAGAAGAATGGGTGATAGCGAATGGAATGCAAGTGATAAATGAGCCGAGTGAGTGGTACACGTTCTCAGGCCCAAATGGACAGAGTGATATAGACGTGACTGTTGTGAGTGATTCGTGTGCCGGGTGTCAGTTTGAATGGAAAGTGGAGTGTGAATGGGGAATAAGTGACCATAATGTTGTGAGTATTAAAATGACAAGTGATGAAGAGCGAATGGAATGTTTCGATGCTGGGAGGAGGTGGATTTGTAAGAACGTTGATTGGCAAGGGTATATGAATGATCTAAGAGAAAGTGCGATTATGAGTGAACTAAATACGACGAATGAAAAAAGTGCGGATGAGTTGGTGGCCGAAATGTTGCAGTGGATTTATAGTGCGAATGATAAGTGGTTGAAGACACATCAGAAAGAAAGGAAGAGAAAGATTATGTGGTGGACGGAAAAGTTAGAGAGAATGAAGAAGGATGTAAGGAATATGAGAAAGAAAATGCAGATTGCTCGACGGCGAGGAGAGAATGTGAATGAAAAAGTGTTGGAATGTAAGAGAGGCGTGAATGAGTACAAGAAGGAGATCTGCAGAGTGAAGGAAGAAAGTTGGAAGCAATTTGTGAGTAAATGGAGTAACGAGGACCCGTGGGGCCCCGTTTACCGAGTATGTCGTGGGAAAGATCGAAATGAATGTTTGAATACTGTGAATGTAAATGGAACAATGACTGCAACATGGAGTGAAAGTGCAAGTGCGATAATGGACCATCTCTTCCCGGCATCGGAAATGAATGGTAGGAATGAAGTAATGAGTGATAACACTAGTGTAATGAATGACGATGTGAATGAAGAGAATGAGAAAAAATTTGAATGGAATGAAATAGAGAGAGCAATTGGAGAAATGAGACTGGGAAAGGCACCTGGACTCGATGGTATAAATGCGGAAATGATGAGGAAAGTGTGGCGAGCGATTCCGGAATGGATCAAAAGTATGTATGATTTGTGCCTGAGAACGGATTCATTTCCGAATGAATGGAAGAAAGCGCGTCTGATTGTGTTACTAAAGTCTCCCGATAAAGTCAAGAGTGATCCTGGTTCTTATAGGCCGATATGCTTATTATCAGTACTAGGGAAAATACTAGAGAAAATGATGGTTATAAGGTTAGAGCAAAAGATGAGTGGAAGAATGAATGAAGCGCAACAGGGATTTATGAAAGGAAGATCGACTGAAACTGCGTGGCTGAAAGTGAAAGAATGTGTGCATCAGAGTAACTGTAAGTATGTACTGGGAATGTTTATTGATTTTAAAGGAGCGTTTGATAATTTAGAATGGAGTCGCGTGATTGGAAAGTTAAGACAGATTGAATGTGATGAGATTGTGTTATGCAAGGATTATTTTAAGGATCGAATGGTTTGTATGATTGGAGTGAATGAAACAGTATGGAAGCATGTAGAGCGTGGATGTCTACAGGGCTCCATAGGTGGACCGTTTATATGGAACCTTATGATGGATGATTTGCTGATGAAACTGAATATGGAAGGATGTAAGTGCGTTGCGTATGCGGATGACTTAGTATTGATGGTTGAAGGACGTAATCGGGTGGAACTGGAAAGGAAGGGAACAGAATGGATGAGAACTGTTTGTGAATGGGGAAAACATGTGGGAGTGAATGTGTCTGAAAGTAAGAGTGTAATGATGATGATGAAAGGGAATTTGGCATATACAAGAAGTCCGAATGTGCGTATGAATGAGAAAGCTATGAAGCGAGTTGAATGTGTAAAATATTTGGGAATATGGATGAGCGAGAGAATGCAATTTAAAATACATTTGAATCAATTGAAGGAAAAGATAATGAAAGTGGTTGGGAAAATGAGTAGAGTGATGAAACGTGAGTGGAGAATGAGGAAGAAAGGCATGAGAGTGATATACAAAGGTCTGTTTGAAGCGTGTGTGATGTATGGTGCAAGTGTATGGCGTGATGCGATGAGACACAAGTATGCAAGAGAAATTATGAATAAATGTCAAAGAATAGTTTTGTATGCCTGTTTGAATGTGTGCAGGACTGTCTCGACCGAAGCCATGCAGGTCCTCATGGGTACACTTCCCTGGGACCTGGAGTGTAGAAGGAGAGGCATGATATGGAAAGTGAAGCATGGTGTGAATGTAGGAGAGAATGAGTTATTGAGTGATAATGAAATGGCTGGAATGGATGAGAATGAGAAAGAAAAATTTATGAATGAAAGAATGAGAGAGGTGTGGCAGCGAAGATGGCATGCAAGTGAGAAAGGACGGGTAACGTATGAATACATAAAGAATGTGCATTTTGCATGGAAGAATGTTAAGTTTGAACCGAGCTTGTATGTATGTTTCATGATGACTGGGCATGGAAGTATGAATGACTTTTTATGGGAACGTGGATTGAGTGAAACTAGGATGTGTGGATGTAATGAAGGAAATAAGGATTAGAAGCACGTTTTGGTTAAGTGTAAATGGTACGATGAGCTCCGTAGGTTGAATGAAAGTGGTGTGAAAGTGTGTGAGGATGGAAGTGTGGATGTGGCGAGTGTGTTGGGTGATAGGGCAACATATGAATGTTTTAGTGTGATGGTTAAGGATATGTTCGCGAGAAGAAGGATGAAGGTTGCCGAAATGGTGGACGGGTGAAGCCTGGCGTATCCGAGGCGCAGGGGGGTTCCCTGCAGGTTGAAAGGTCTGTAGGATACGACTTGTCGGGTCCTGCTAGTCGGCTGATTCCTGTAAGGACCTTTGGTGAGTAGCGACACCACGAACCCGAAGCGCTGGCCGACCAATGCCGGGAGTGTAGGCCTCCCAAATTGGTAGTAGCTTTGCTACGAAAGATCCAACCAGCGATCATGACTGGTACCGCGGGGACCGGGCGCCCCCGAGGCTTGCCTCGGCCCGGTCATGGGTAGGACCATCGCGGGGGCAGTGGTAAGGCTGAATGCTGGTCAGAGGCTCCTTTCCGGGGGCTTCGGCGGGTGAGCTGCGCATGGTACAGCTCGGGCACCGTCCTCCAGAGACGGTAGAGCGTGGAAAGTCGCTCGGCACCACCGGTTGTCTGCTCACAGGACCTACATCCTGGGAGTATACCGGTAGTCCCGCGAGGACCCGCTGATTGAGCGATAACCCAATCCCGCGCCCATGGGGGCCGTGTGAATAAGCCTTTGGGCAGGTGCCGCACGTTAAATCACTAGAGACTTAATGTCCAATGTCTGTTTATTTTGTCCTTTCGCTTCTGAACTTGGCGCGCGAAGAGTCTTTCCAAGTTCGTGGTTAGTTGAGCGGGGACTCGGAGTAGTATTCGATCCAGGAAGTTCTGCTGTTGCCAACCCTAGGGAAATTTCCAAAGTTGGCGGCACCAGTCAAGATCACTGGTTGGATCTTTCGTAGCGCTAGCTACTACCAGTTTGAAAGCCTACACTTCCGGTACTGTTGAACCAGCGCTTCGAGTGCGTGGAGACGCTACGCTCCAAAGGCCCTTACAGGAATTGGCCGACTGGACCCGGCAAGCCGTATCCAGCCAACTTTTCAACCTGCAAGGGTACTCCCTGCGCCTCTGGACACAAGGCTTTACACGACATTTGCTCTTTCACTCACTTTCTCTCTTCTTCTCGTAAATATATTCTTCTCTAACATACTAAAACATTCATACGTCGCCTGATTCTCCATCACGCCCTTCACATCCACACTCCCATCATCAATACTATCACACCACAATCATTCAAATTGCGAATATCATTATACCATTCACACTCAACTAACACATGCTTCCAATCCTCATGTGCTCTGCCACATCGACACATCCCAGTTTCACATAACCCACGCTTCCATAAAAAGTCATTCATGCTTCCATACCCAGTCATCAGAAAACATACATATAAACTAGGTTCAAACTTAATCGTTTTCCGTGCAAGTCGAACATTCGTAATATATTCATTGACGGCCGCCGTGCCCAGGGCGGGGGCCCTGGGCACCCTCATTGAAAAGCGGCCGTCGTGACGAGGCGGTGCGGGGACCGGTCCCCCGCACCGCAGAACCAAGATTATTCATGGGGGAGGATAAATCTCCCCCCGGGACGCGGCCGGCCAGGCGAGGGGGAGCCGCGGTTGTGTTCGTTAAGAGTTCCCGTGGCTCCCCCAGTAATCGCCAGCGCCCTAGGCCGCCGTGGGGGTTTTAGCGGGACAAACCCCGCACTACCCCCGTCCCGCCCCCCGGGTGCGACGGGGGTGTCTGACCAGCAGATTTCCCCCACGTTAATAAAAAAAAAAATAATAATAATAATATATTCATACGTCACTCGCCCTTTTTCACTCTCATGCCACCTACGCTGTCATACCTCTATCATTCTCTCATTTATAAATCTCTCTCTTTCTTGTTCCTCCACCCTAGCTATTTCCTCATCGTTCACAATCTCATTTTCACCAACACTCACACCATGCTTCCATCGCCAAATCATGCCACTTCTTCTACATTACAGGTCGGGGGGAGGGAGGGGGTACCCATTAGGACCTGCATTGCATCCGTCGAAACGGTTCTGCACACATTCAGACAAGCATACAAAACCATTCGCTGACATCTATTCATAATATCTCTAGCGTACTGAAATTTCATACTATCACACCATACACTAGAACCATAACATCACACACGCTTCAAACAAACCTCTATAAATCACACGCATACCCTTCTTTCTCATTCCCCATTTTCGCCACATCACTCTACTCATTTGTCCAACCACTCCAGTTATTTTGTCTTTTAAACTTTTTAAATGTACTTTAAATTGCATTCTCTCACTCATCCAAATACCTAAATATTTCACACACTCAACTCTTTTCATACCTTTATCTTTCATACGTACATAACAACGAGTAAACGTTTTTAATAACGCTTCCGCACGATTCTAAATACTTAATCCATATGTAAAATCGTTCACTGATCACGAATATCGTATTTGAAAAAATTACAGGAATTTATTTTTCTCAAAAATCAGAAAAAACCGAAAAATGACAAGAGTAAAGTACCATTTTTTTACACAATATATCGTTCTAAATGCTTAATCCCTATGTAAAAAAGCTATCTAAGCAAGAATATGTAATTGAAAAAATTTAGAAAATTTTTTTGATTGCGCCGAGACGCGCCGTGATCTAACAGAATATTTTCTAAGTCCCAACGTACCGATCAAGAGTAAAGTACCATTTTCTGACTTTAGATTTCGTTCTAAATGCTTAATCCCTATGTAAAAACGTTAGTTAAGCAAGAATCTCCCCCGGGTCCGCTACCTTGTCGTGGTGGGGGGGCTTCGTGCCCTAATGATCCTCAAGGCTGTGCCAGCGGGGAATTTATTCCCTGGCAGGTTCTACCTAGCTGGAGTGGCTTGAGGTGAGGGGCCTACTAAAAGTCGGACACATACCGTAAACCTGTGGTCATGTTTTACAGGAACGGGGGTCTTGCCTTAACCGGCCGGACCGAGAGGATGACAACCTCTCTAAAAAATCCCTAGCCCCAAGCAGTGTTGCGCTGTGATGAGGGCGTAGCTGGAGTAAGCGCCAGCTATGGTTGGTGGGTGCACCAATCGTTAGCGGACAACCCCGGGGTACCTGGCGACCCCCCGGGCGTATTAGCCTTCCCCGGGTATGGCGGCTCTACCCGGGGTGACCTCTTTTCCGACCATTCTCGTGGGATCAACTATGGATTGTTCACAAATTAAAAAAACCGGGGAGGGGAGAAACGAGAGGGAGAAGGAGGCGCGCGTGGCTAGCGTGCGCCTCGAGCGCATGGATGGGTCGGTGTTGCGGGAACTTCCCGCAACACGCGGCAGAGAGAGGTCCGCTGTGGACCTTGGCGAGTGCGATGGGGGAGAGGAGTCCGACCACTCGGTCTCCTCTCACCGCTCTTCGCAGAGCGCCCCTGGCTCCTCAACAGGGAGGAAGAGGGGAAGACCGCCGACTACTGGTCAGTACGTTGGCCTCTATGAGGCGAAACGTAAGCTGACGGAGGCCAACAGGGGCCTCATCGCGGCAATTTTTGACCCGGTGGCCCCGGGGCCGCAGCCCGGGAGATCGGTCGACCCGCTTCCGGACGAGGTGGAAATCGCTGCGAATCTTCGCAGCCGTCCGACGCGGGAGATAGCGGCGTCGATAATGGAGAGCCTGGCCGAAGTGGCCAAGATCTCTAATGCGACAAGGGAGTTGCGGCCAGTCACGGTGCGGATCCTGCAAGCGGCGGTCCTGAACAGCCGGGCGGGCGTTGCGGTGCTGACAATGAGGTCAGCTTCCGACGCCACCCGGCTGTTAGAATAGGAAAACGCTCTCCTTAGGGAGCAGATGGCGGAGTTGCGGACCGAGGTGGCCCGACTCCATCAGGCGGTGGAAACGAGGCCGGCAGCAGTCGAGATGCCTCCGCCGCCGGCCCCTGAGGGGGGCACAGGGCCGCTGCTGAGCGCCGGCGCCCGAGGGCCCCAACGCCCTGGGCGAGGGAAGCCCTTGCCGGCGTCCGCAGCGGTGCCAGCAAATTTGCTGGCACAGATCGGCTCCCTGATCGATGCCAAGCTGGCATCGTTCAGGAGGGAGCTGATCCCGCGGGTGCAGGATCCGCGGTCGGTGCCACCCGTGCCATCCACCTCCAGCCTGTCGATAGACAGGAAAGGGGGGAAAAAGGGTGGCAATAGAGGAGGGGCTGCGGCCGCTAAGGCGGCACAGATGCAGCCCCCACAGCAGAGGGCTGCCTCTGCTGTTGCGCCGCCCTCCACCGCACCTCCAACTGAGGTGTGGTCGAAGGTTGTTGGCCGAAAGGCCAAAAAGGCGGCTGCCGCAGTTAAACCTGTGGCGGCTGCCAAGGCCTCTTCGACTGGGAGGGCGGCGAAACGGGTGGCACCGGCTGCCCCCAAGAGGGCTCCCCTGCCGCCGCGTCCGCCCCGCACGGCTGCCGTCACGATAACGGTACCGGCCGGCGGGGCTATGACGTATGCCGAGGCAATGGCCACTGCCAGGTCAAAAGTTGACCTGGCAGAGATTGGCATTGTCTCGATGAAGCCGAGGAGGGCGGTGACGGGGGCTCTAATTTTGGAGATCCCCGGCGCCGACGGGGCTGCCAAAGCCACCGCCCTTGTCACGAAAGTGGCCGAAGCGCTGGCAGGCACCGGCGTGAAGGTCGCGCGCCCGGTAAAGAAGACCGACCTTAGGGTGCGCGGCCTGGTCGATTCGACCACGCCGGCTGAGGTTGCCGCGGCAGTTGCCCGTGTGGGAGGGTGCGACGAGGGGGAGGTGAGGACCGGCGAAATCCGGTCTTCCCCCTCGGGACTTGGCACCCTTTGGGTCCAGTGCCCTACTGCGGCTGCACGCAAAGTTGCGGTTGCGGGAAGGCTTACTGTGGGCTGGACCCAGGCGACGGTCGAGGCACTCAGCGCCCGGCCCCTGCAGTGCTATCTCTGCCTTGGCCTAGGCCACACTAGGCAGCGATGCACTGCGGCCGAGGACCGGTCCGAATGCTGCTTCGGATGCGGCAGTCTGGACCACAAGGTGGCTGGCTGCACGGCGAAGCCTAACTGCCCGCTCTGTGCGGGAGCAGGCAAGCCGGCCGTCTACCGCCTCGGTGGCCGGGCGTGCCCTGCCAGCGCGAAACGCGGCAGGGGAAGCAAGGGGAGGAAAACCGCGGTGGCCAAGGCGGCGGCCACCGTGGCAACTAAGCCGAAGGTGGCACCAAAAGGTGTCACCGTCGCGCCCGCGAGGGCGGATGGGGCCAAAGAGGCCCCAGACGCCACCGCTCCCGCGGCGGCGATGGATGTAGAGGCCTGCCCATAATGGGGCCCAAGGGCCCTATAATACAGGCCAACCTGAACCGCTCGGCCAGGGCACAGGACCTTCTGGTGCAATTCCTGGCCGAGCGGGGTGCCGGGTTGGCCGTAGCGGCGGAGCCGTACAGGATTCCCGACCATCCACATTGGATGGGGGACCTGAGCGGCTCCGCCGTTATAATATGGGCATGCCGGCCGGGGTCCCCGGCGTGCTCCGTTATCGAGCGCGGCCGGGGATACCTGGCCGATGACTGGGGCGGCACCGCGGTTGTGGCGATCTACGCACCTCCAAGGTGGTCCCTCGAGGAGTTCGAGCAGTATCTGGACGGGGTGGGGAGATGCGTCTCCCGCTGCCAGCCCCGTCCGGTGCTGGTCCTGGGGGACTTCAACGCCTAGTCGCCGGCTTGGGGTTCCCCCAGGACAAACCCGAGGGGCCAGGAGGTGCTTGATTGGGCGGCGGGACTCGAGCTCCGTCTTTTAAACACGGGCTCGGTCCATACGTGCGTGCGGCACAATGGGGGGTCCATCGTTGACCTTTCATGGGCAACGCCCCCCGCCGCGCGCCGTATTACGGGGTGGAGGGTGGCGGAGGAGGTCGAGACACTATCAGACCACAGGTACATTGTTCTCGGCCTTTCCACCGCCCCATCGACATCCCGACGTCGCCCCGCTGATGAGGGATCGCCTCAGCCGCGGTGGGCGCTAAAGCGCCTCGACCAGGACGCTCTGATGGCGGCAGCCCACGTCGTGGCCTGGCCGGCAACACCGGCCGGGCCAGTCGACGGGACAAGGGAGGCCCATTGGTTCCGGGGCGCAATGACGTCCATTTGCGACGTCGCCATGCCCCGGGCCAGGGTTTTCCCGAGGAAGGCGGTGTACTGGTGGTCGCGCGCGATAGCGGATTTGCGCACAGAGTGCGTTCGCGCGCGCCGCCAGTGCGCCCGCGCCCGTCGACGACGACGTTCCGACGTGGAGCTGGCTATCCAGCTGTATGGGCGATATAGAGAGAAGGTGGTCGCCCTGCAGCTGGCCATCAGGCAGGCAAAGAGCCGGGCCTGGCGCGACCTTCTCGGCACTATTAACCGAGACCCATGGGGGCGCCCATACAAAATGGCGATGGGACGATTGCGTCCCTGGGCGCCCCCTGTGACGGAGAGCCTGGATCCGGGGATGCTCGGACGGGTCGTGGACGCGCTATTCCCCGTCAGCGGGGAGGCGTCCCGGCCCGTCCCTCAGCGAGGGTGCCCGCCTCGCCAGGCACCTGTCCCGCGTTGGCCCCGATCTGGCGGACTGCCAGTTCGGCTTCCGGGAGGGGCGATCGACGGTCGATGCAATTGGCCGTCTAAAGTCCCTCTCGGACAATGCCGTGGCACGGGGCGGGGTGTGCGTGGCGGTGTCGATCGACATCGTCAATGCATTTAACACCCTGCCCTGGTCCGCCATTAGGGAGGCCCTGGTTGAACACCAGGTGCCTCCCTATCTGAGGCGGGTGATCGGGGCCTACCTGCGGAGCAGGTGGGTGGAATACCCGGGTCGGTATGGGACGATACGGAGGGAAGTGGACTGCGGGGTCCCACAGGGGTCCGTGTTAGGACCACTCCTGTGGTATAACGCAGTCCTGAGGGCCCCCCTGCCCGACGGTGCCACTCTCGTCTGCTATGCAGACGACACATTAGTGGTCGCCGTCGGGGACACCATCGAGAGGACCATCCGACGAGCGGAGGTTGCGGTGGCAGCCGTCGTCACGAGGATCTACGATCTGGGGCTGAAGGTGGCCCCGGAGAAGGCCGAGGCCGTCTGGTTCGGACGGCCTTGGTCTCGGCCACGGGCCAGATCGTGGATCTGGGTTGGAGAAGCCTGCGTCGAGGTGAAGTCCGAGATCAAGTATCTCGGACTGATCCTCGACAGCCACTGGAGGTTCGGAGCACATTTCGGCCGTCTCGTCCCCCGAGTTGAGAGGGCGGCGGCCGCGTTAGGCCGCCTGTTGCCCAATATCGGGGGACCGGGCGATATGGTGCGTCGCCTATACCTGGGAGTGGTGCGGTCCATGGCATTATACGGCGCCCCGATTTGGGCGCCGTCCGTGAGGGCAAACCGGCGCAACACATTGTTGTTGCGCCGGATTCAGAGGCAAATGGCCCTTCGCCTCGTAAGGGGTTACCGCACCACGTCTACCGTGGCGGCGCTTGCTCTGGCGGGAGAAATTCCCTTCGAGCTGCAGGCGGCGATGCGCGCCTATGTCTATAGGCGCATATGCATCGCTGGCCGGGCTCGGGGGGACCCGCCGGAGCAGGAGGCGGTCGAGGGCTTCGGGCTCCAGGCCCGGGGACTAGCGCTCGTCAGATGGCATGCGGAGCTTTGCTCCCATGCCGCCGAGCGCGTCCCCGGGGCTCTCCTGCCGCACTTCACCTCGTGGCGGGAGAGGCGGTTTGGCAGGCTCTCCTACCGTGCGACGCAGGTGTTCACCGGGCATGGCTGCTTCGGTGTCTACCTGTGTCGCATCGGTCGGGAAGCGACGACGGTGTGCCACCACTGTGGCGCGGAGGAGGACTCGGCGCAGCATACACTGGAGGTGTGCCCCGCCTTTTCAGTGCTGCGCCGAGTCCTAAGTAGGGAAGTTGGTCGCGACCTCTCTCTCTCCAGCTTAGTTGGGGCCATGCTGGAGAGCCCGAGAAAATGGGCGGCAGCCATCGCCTTCTGCTAAGAGGTGATGCTGCATAAGAAGGCTGCCGAGCGGGGTCGCCGTGAGCGGGGGGTGCGGCGTGTGCGCCCACGCCTAGAGCCCCCCTCCCCGAGCAGATGAGAATAGGCGGGCGGCGGGTGTACCAGATTACTGGTTTAATTGCCCGCCGCCCGCCCCCCCCCCAACTGAAGCTGTCCTCCCCATAGTGGGAGTGACGAGGCGGTGTGGGGTGCGGTCCCCGCACCGCCGAAGCAAGATGATTCATGGGGGGAGTATAAATCTCCCCCCCGGGACGCGGCCGGCCACCGCCATTCCATCCTGGTGGCCGGCCAGGCGAGGGGGAGCCGCGGTTGTGTTCTTTGAGAGTTCCCGTGGCTCCCCCGCTACTCGCCAGCGCCCTAGGCCGCCGTGGGGGTTTTAGCGGGTCGAAACCCGCACTACCCCCGCCCCGCCCTTCAGTCATCTCTTTCACAATACATACCTGGTTTGTGAGAAATAATATCTACAGCCTGTCTGTAATTTAAATGTCTACAAGCGAAAAATAGTTTATCAAGAAACTTATAAGAAACAGGAATGCCTTGCAGCGACACACGGTCGGCGATCAAATATCCATTCGAACTGTCCGCTTTCAGATGTGAGAAATATCTAATATTTAGGTGAGAAATATCTTCCCTGATGTTTATAAGCCTGGAAATGACTTTATTCTTTTACTATTTTCACGTGTACAGCAAACTTCGCTGATGAAAACGTCGCCAGCCGTGTACCGATACGGAATTATAGTCGTCGATTGTCAACAACTATAAAAACAAGTCGAGAGGATTAGCCTAGCTTCCGATGTAGCTGAGTAGAATCCATTCTTCTTATAGTTTAATAGCGAGGTTAGGACCTCGTCATCCGGTCTGGTAACGGTCAGATGTAGTTCAGAACAACACTTTTTCCGTCAGCCCGGCCGGCTTACGGCGAGGCCATGTCTGTGGACCGTACTGATGTGTTGGTGTGAGTTTTACGATGTACCCGCGGTGACGTTTGTATAAATGGAGCTCAAAGGTCGTTACGTTACCTTTCATTTGGCATCCTTACGGGCATTCTTACACTATTGTTTCAGATGCATCGTAATCGGCTGATATTGGCTAACGAGACCGGCGATACCGATGCTGCAACGAAGCATCCCGGAGGATCGAGAGCTTCCGAAATATTGAACCGAAAGAAACAGAACGTCGCGATCATTCTCCAGCATTCCAGGAACGTGTCCAGGAAGAAATAAAAGAAGATCGCGGAGACACCGCAGATATGTATCAGTTTCGATCGTGAATGTACACATGACCATTGTACTATTTTTATATCTTTACATTTTTACATTTTTATTAAATTATTTCGTCATTAAAGTTATACTTCGAATACGCCCATCCCAATCCTACAAATACTCTGGCGGACAAAATGATAAGGAACCTTAAGATTTTTGAGTATGAACATCTATTTGTTCATATACATGGAAAATGAATACACGACAAAATATGGTAGCATTTTTGACGTAATACATGAAGAAATTAAATAAATCGTTCGATTCATTTGTTATTTATGCAAAAAAGTGAAATTTTGTGTGGACGAAATGATAAGGTACTTTAAATATGAAACAAAAATGCTTTGACGTTGTCCCCGTTTTAACCGGTGGTCAAGCTGGAAAATAAGGCCAACTTCGGGATTTTACAGGCTCCTAGGCAGACCACCCGACATAATGCACGATATTCGGGAATTCGATTCGTGACGCAGGAAAATTCGTTCGGGTAGAGTGCCAGGCGAGCCCACCTGAGACGCATTCGATCAGCCTATCTTTCGGACATCCGATCCCTTTTACCTGCGCTATCATGTACGCCGTTATAATTGTACATGCATTCGATCACGTACGCCAGAATGACAAAAGGTATAAAAGAGTAATAAAACAATCGTTCATTGGTAATCAAGCATAATACATTTCTTACCTTACTTATTAGCTCTGTATTATTACGCCACGGCTAACATACGTAAATTACTGAATAAAACCGCGCAAGTAACATGCAAATACGAGGCATAATTCGCTGATCACAGCACAATACACGTGTGCCAATAATTAGGCCAGTATCCTCCCCCTCCCCTATATGTACTTCGTTTATGCTAAAGTAGCAACTACCATTTGGGACCAATTGTTTTTTTCCACCTTGTGCCATCCACGTAGACCGAGAATTTTTCTCATCAAGTATACTTAAAACCATTTATTTGTTGATCGCGTCTGCGATTCTGTAATAAAGACTCGACGTGTTTACATGTACTTAATCGTTTATTTAGTTCAACCATTCCGACTAACAGTCTCCCATTCTGGGATAGTTCCAGCCCCGAACAGAAATGAATAACACATGGAAGGGATGAAGCTGGGTTATGTTAGAGGAGGAGGAAACACAAATTTTTTGAAAAGATGATTATTTATTGTATAATAAGGATGACGAAGAATTATGACAGAGGAAGAAAATTGTAACTTTGTTTTTAAAAATTCATTATTTAATTATTTATTTTTATTGGGATTATGGCTTGGATTATTTATTTACTGTACAAAGTTTTACTAAAACTTTTATTATAATTTTTATTTTAAAGAAGGTATATGTACGTTATGCACGAACGACTGATCGCCCAATTTCAACTAACAGACCGCGACTGAATATCGTCCGCGTATATACCTTTTTGATGTGATCCTCTCCACCAATTAAAGACGGTCATTTATCGCGTTTTACATTGTATGCTACCGCTGGTGTGCTCTAACGACACCGGCGATAATGGGTGTGTATCGCGGTGTGTATTTATAAGTTACAGTTTATATTACCGCCTGTGCGCGCTTAAGAAACCGGCGCAATGAAATCTGATAATTTCGAACTTCAGTCCCAAGTAAAGTATAAATTAATTTTTGTCCGAGGCTACAGTTACTTTTTCAACAATTTTAGATTACAACTATTACTACTACTACTACTATTGGTTGTCCTTTTAATAAATATATGTACTATTAACTCTGAATACACTTGGTAATGATATAATGAGTAAAAGAAAAGTGATAATAATAGAGTACACCTATATCGGCCATGAATTGAATTTTGATGAAATCGAATCGATTATGAATTGGGTACGAGGTGTGAAATCCAATCGAATAAAAAAATGGATCGTGTGCTACGAATTAGTTCGCGGTCAATTAGTATAACAACAATCCACCACCGTCCCTGATAGATCCGCATTTTTTAAAAATTGCTACGCAATACATCGTTCTTTTCTAGCACATGTTTATATATTTTGCATGTTTGTATTTTTTCAGAAGTAAACAAGCTGTAGGAACAAAAATGATGCGCAACGCAAGAGTCGACGAAATGAAGATTATGCAAGAAATGTTCGAAAAATCTCAAACCCATATTCATTGCCAGAAAGCATTTCATCGTCGAGGCAGGGATGCAGAAGAAATCACGTGCACGATCCATCATCGCCGAAGGTTTCAACATTGTGGACTTACGGTCCGTGGTCGAACAAGCTTAGTGATAGGATATTACTCACGAACGTTTGCGTGTTCCACCGGTTTAAGGAGCTCAGGATTAACAACAACAATGTGCGTCCCGACATTTCACCGGGACGTTCGAGCGACTCAAATGAGTTGCGAGCTAAGATATCTTGACGCAGTATTGGAACCTAATACTTTAGAAGAGACATTGTCAATTAAACAATATCAAGACCATACGATTCGTGGATTAAGAAATAGATTGGAAACAAGCGAGGAAAAACATTATGAATTAAGGGACGGTTAGTTTATAGGAAAATAGAAAAATTAATAATGATAAATTGTTATTTTACGTGCCCGCGTGTTTAGAAGATAATATTATTAGGCTAATGACAATATATATATATATATATATATATATATATATATATATATATATATATTATATAAATATATATAAATATATATAAATTATTAGGCTCATGACAATTTGGGGCATGTAAGTATTGACAAAGTCATCGATGACATAAGACAAATATACTGGTTTCCGGAAATGCGACAAAAGATTAAACAATATATTAACAATTGTTTGAAATGTATTGAATTTTAGCTAATTAGTGGTAGACAGGAGAGGTTTTTGCATAGTTTACCTAAAGGTGACCTACCATTTCAGACAATTCATGTGGATCATTACGGAGAAGTGTGGAAAAGGTTTTATATATGTTTTGGCAGTAGTGGATGGGTTTATACCAAATTCGTTAGACTGTTTGCTTGTAGATCGACAAGATCTGAAGAAGTGATTCGAAATTTGACAGAGTTTGAAATGAAGCATTGTATCAGATTGTTCGAAAACTACAACGATACCGCATTGTGAATAAGTTTAAGTTTGTGTGTGTTTGTATGCGTATTTGTTGCATTCCGTAAGACTTATTTTTATTATTTCTTATTTACGTTTTGTGTAATATGAATTGTATATTTTTTAAGATCTAACTCTTGGAAATAAAGTTGTGATTCTTTGGTGACCATGGATGGTCATTCTACAGTTCAGGATTGGCCGATCTGTAGAATGAATCGTGTTAGCTGTGAGATGCGATCGATAAGAAGATTGTTTAATACATTACGATGTTTATTCGAGCCGAGCCTTTGTGAAATAAACAATTTAAAACTTCGACTCAGAATAATAAATTTGCCGATTCATTTCCTACAGTATCATGATACAAATGTCGAGCGATCAGATCTGGGATGAGATCCTGACTACAGGAATCCTTCCCAACTCCCCAATAGTTCAAGAAACCGAGCCAACAGCAAAACTATATCAGTCACCTCCTACGAAAATGCCAAACGAGAATACGCCCCAACCAAGGACCAAGCCATAATACTGCATGCTGTAGATGGTATTTCCGTCAGGGACTATGTATTAGCCATAGGAAAGATAATAGGCCCCAGATCTATCAAATACATATCGAGAATTTCAAACGGTAGGGTATGCACGTACCTAGATAACAAAGAAACTGTCAGCAACATAACAGCAATATTTAAATCAATTACCATCAGCAACATAAATATTGAAATCCGTCCTATGATTTCGCCGACCCAACGTATCGAGCTGTCAAATGTAGCATCGATCATCCCAAATTCAGTAATTGAAAATGCATTTAGAACCAATAACATCAAACTCTGCTCAAGAATAACCGACCTGAGAGCAGAGATATCTAACCCTGAATTTGTGCAGCTTCAGACGTCAAGTATACGTCGATATCGACGTCCTGAACAAATTTCCAAGCACATTCTTAATTAATTTTGACGATACCCTACACAGAATTTGTGCCTCTACTGACAAACAGATTTGCTTATTATACAAAAGAATATGCGCAATAAATAAACAAAATTTATGTTTCTACTCACTATAAGAAGTGCTTTATTATATGAGAAAACTATTGATTCAATAATACTATCATAAATAATAAAAGGGAGTAATAATTTTTATAATAATATCGTGTCCGAATATTAATGCGAGTCACTGTACTTGAAAGCAGTAATCACAGATCCAGATTTTGCAAACATATTAAGTTTCAGAAGAAGACAAGTCTACAAACTTGTTTATAACAAGTCTCTGAATATTCACCACTTCAGAGAAACAGATCTGCTTCAATTGTAATCAATCAAGCTATAAGCAATGTCCTAACAATACAAACACGAACGAAAACGGTTCCCAAACCGATCCGAATATAAATCCCCTCCCCCCGCATTAACGTATCAATCATCAATGATATATTCATATCGGTCAACGTATTGTCGAATATCAAGAAGGCAGGACAAATACAATGGAAATAGAGACAGAAGAATCCAACACAAACAAAACGGAGAATAAGAGACCGCTATCTATAACATCAGAAGAAAGCCATATCAACCCAATAAAATTAGCGACTTGAATTTCAAGATCTCTGCTCCAATAACATTAAAAAAAGATTAATCAAACGAACAGAACCACCCTTTTGCAACACGTGCAACCAAACTATGTCGACCAACCACGTCCTTTTCGAATGCAGAAAATACGAAATATCAAGACAAAAATACAAGATACTACCCGTCGTAAAATTCCTAAAGGAAACCAACATCTACCAAGAAATAAAAACAAGAAACAGGACAATAAACCGTCGCTAATGACATGAAGGTCGATGCGACGTTAAACCTGAAAAAAGATTCTTGGTCTTTTCCACAACAGTTTTCTTGTATAAATTCGTTGTATATTACCATCGCTTATTAAAAATGAATATTACGAGCCAGGCTCGCGAACGAGAGTTAGTCGCGATTCTTATAATTGTTGTTACAAAGCAGTTTAGTTATTAAAATTTAAGAAATCCCTACAAAATGCAAAATACAAAAGTGTTAGATAAAAGCAATGATAACGAATCCAGTGATAGTAACGTGTTTGCGCCAATCACAAAGCGTGTAAGGCGTATGATTATAGTTGGGAGTAGTGAAGAGAAAGGTACGACAATCATGGATTTGCCAGAAAGTAAAAAACACACCAATAGTTTGGAAGTATTCTGAACATCATGGAATAAAAGCGTCTATTTTAAATAATTTAAGCGAGAATCCAACAATGTTAGACCTATTTTTTATTACATTTGATAACAAGTTTCGGGAAATGCTGACCATGAAAACAAATCGCTTCGCACATCAGACAATTCACGACGAGCGAAAAGACGGCATGTGGACGACACTTGGTATCCTGTTATCTTAGATGAAATAAAGGCCCATTATGCACTGTGAATTTTGATGGGTCAAGTGAAAAAAATCAAATATTTAACTGTATTGAACTAGAAGAGCTGTAGTAGAAACGCCAATATTTAGACAAACGATGCCTTTTAAGAGATTTCGGCAAATTTCGAGATTTTTACATTTCTCTGATAATGAAACTGCTGATAGTAATGACCGACTTCGAAAGATAAAAGCTATCATCAACCTTTGGAATGAAAAATTTAAAGAAATTTACACACCCAATGAATATGTCAGTATAGACGAATCCTTAATGAAATATAAAGAGCGTTTAGCGTACAAACAATTCAATCCATCCAAAAGAGCCTGATTTGCATTAAAAATTTACAAATTGTACGAGGCAAGTATCGGTTTCTGTCACGGATTTAAAATATATACTGGCCAGTACAAAATTGATCGAAATGATAGTGCGTTAGAGAACGTTGTGATAGAGCTGTCAAAATTTATAATAAACAAGGAATATACTTTGTCTCTGGATAACTGGTACTCTTCACCAAATCTGTTTTTAAAAATTACACCAGAAAAAGGCAAACGTAATCGAGACAGTGCGCAGGAACAGGAGAAATATGCCAAACGCCAATCAAAAGCATATTTTGAAGAAAGGAGAATGTATATGAAGATGTTGCAATAATTTGATAGCTGTGAGGTGGAAGGACAAGCGCGACGTGTATATGATATCAATGAAACACGAAACTGCAGAGATGGTCGAGTAATCAAACAAAGAATTACAGAAAGTAATGAAGCCTAAATGTATTCTGGAATATAACAAGGTTATGGGTGCAGTTGATCATCAAGATCAGTTGTTTGCCTGTTTCCGAATCATGAAAAAAGTCATCGAAGGATGCCGAAAACTTTTCTTTTGCATGTCAGATATGGCTCTGTTCAATACCTACATTATGCATAAAGCTATTCACAGTTGAAAAAGGGAGACTTATGTTGATTACGGTATAAATATAGCAGAAGCAATTCACAAATTGTCGAATTACCGGACTACAAAATGCGTGGAAAATTTAGATCAGTTGAAACACCTCTTCGACTCCAAGTTCATACATAAATATAAAATTCGAAGCGAAACGAAGTGAGAATGCGCGAAAGGTAAAGTAGCTTCTGCCGGAATGTTTTAAGAAGTATCATACCGTGGAGGATTTTTAGAGTTGTACGTATTTTCTTATTAGATATTCATTCAAGGTAAACATTTTTTATGATTGATTTTTTTTGTTTATAATATGCTATGTAACAACAAAAATGATTTCTGAGGGTGAAAAAATAATGTATGTAAAATTTCAAAGCGACTGGATAACGGTAACCCGTGTCGCATCGGGTTCAAAGATTTGAAATTTCTATTATGTACGTTTTAATTTTAATATAAATGTGTACCACTGTTTTAGAGGCGGTACTAAATATTTTTTATAATGAAAATGTAATCTTACATGTATATAATATTATCGTGACTTAATTTAAAATTATACGTTATAATAAAATTAATTGAAATATCTTATAAAATGTTACATACTGGTCAATATACGGCTTTTATTCAGATTGATTTGCTGGCATCTGGATGACGTCACCGATAATCTTCTAATACTTGTAAAATAAATTGTTTATTATATTCATTTTTCGTTATATATAATAAGCTATTACATTCCGTGATAAACTTCAAGCCTCGTCTTACACTGTCATTAACTAATTTTAAATTCCTTACTATTTCTAAGGCTCTTTTATACGTTTCATCGCTTTTCGGAATGGAAGGATTATTATATAAAAATGCTCATTCCATTCAATCAGACACGAGAAAGCTTGAACATGATTAACTAGACATTATAAGTACGGTTATAGGAGAACGATGCACCCCGATACATGTCACACAATTTTTATTAGGCTCTCAGGAGGAAGAAAGAAGAAACCTAAATGAAGAAACGAAAGAACTTCAAGAAGAACCGCAAGATATGATTTTTCACAGTAACGAAATTGTGAACAGAAAATACGTATTCTAATCGAGAGAATAACATTTGAAACTGCACACGCTCCGACGAACTCTCCTCACTCTCTTTCATTTCTCAAGGCCCATACCCAATAATAACAATCACATTCACATTCTCCCTGTTTTTTATTATGTTGACTTATATGTCTAGTCATGTTTGGAATAATAGAAAATGTTACCTTTTATCTTTTGTAATAAACTTGTTCCATTCCGTAGGACCTCCCGTAGAATCCTCATCCGCGGCATAAATTCGCTAACGAGCGAACGCAATCGCGGGTCGAAAAAACTCGACTCGCTTCGCACACACATTTTGGTCCTTCGAGCCGGATCCGCGACACATTCCGGTCCCTCGAGCCGGATAAGTGCGAAACAAACTGGTTTAATTGATTCGGTTAATCTCCCGACCACAAGTCTGGAAATATGTAGTCCTATGCTTTTCTGGCCAGTGCTCAGTCGATACACTTGACTAAACCAATTTCACACCAACCGATGATTTTCGAAAAAGAATTTCATAATTTTGGTATTCTAAATAATGTTGTATAAATAATAAATCTCACAGGTGTATTTTAAAAATTGGTGAAAAAAATTTCTTTAATGATATTACAATAATTTAAATCTCTGTAGTTTCGGGAAAATACTCTATATACTATATTGTAGTACCATATAGTGTTTGTTTTAATTAGTTTTATTTATTTTGATCTTATTTTTATTAATAAATATTTAGCGTTATTTATAAAACTTACATTTGTAGGATAGTAATGCATAAATGCTAACTGAAAACGTGATCATTTTTTTATATCATTATACTCGAGGTAGGAAAGTTAATTCTTAATTCTATCAATTCAAATGAATTCTGCAGTATTTATGGAGTATATTTTGATTCCAATAGATCATTTTGGACAAATGTCGCACAATGTGGTCATCGAGACGAGCTTTTCTATTTCTTCCATCGAATGTGTCGACCCGATGTCGCGTTCAGTGATGGTTCGTGAAAGAAATTATTCGTAATGAGACTTAATTCTGTTTGTACTATACACAGTATTGTACTATAAAGAAATTATACATATATCTGTTTGAACCGTTCAAACGAACACGGTAACTCCTACTAACATATAGTTTAAAGCTAACGAGAAGACTTTTGCGACCAACGTGTCCGCACTGTGTATAGTCGCCTTCTCGTCAAGTCTGAATAATGCATATAGCGGCTTGAGTACGAATCATGCATAATTAAAGTGTGGATAGTAAAGTATTACTATATTACTTTCATGCATGCTATAGCGAAGACAACCTGCAAAATTGACATCACTTTTATCAACACTAAATTAAATTGTGGGTTTAAACATGAATGTTGAGTATTACCAAAATCTGAATCATAATAACATTCTATGTGAAATATATAATAGAATGAACCATCTACATCTTACAGTTGTATGTATTTACGTAACCGGAGTATGAAGTTTTGGAAATATGTAGTACTCAGGAAGGCTCATAAGGTGCAAAAATAAATTAAATGTTCGACAATTTTCAAAATTACTAGTTCGTTATTCTTATAAAACTTTATGTTGCAAATATATCTTTTCGTTGGGAACTCTAGTAGTGTTGGAAGGATGAATTGGATAGAGTGGACTGTATAGTAAAGAACGCTAGTGTAATAACACTAAATATATTTTAACCAATAAGATTTGTACAGAGCAGCATAATATACAATAGAATGATAAAATCTAATGATGTATCATGAAGGTCACGAATTTATACGATCAAGCGATCAATTTATGATTACAAAGCTGTAGCGAAATTTGCAAGTGCAATTGATTACAGCGAAGCTAGGCTGCAAGCACAAAAGTATACAGACACTGGACTGCAAGAGCAGAGAACTTAGAGTTATATATACTAGCGCAACTACATGTATCTACGTAACAGTAGTTGATAACTAATGCCACGTTCGCGGTGTGAGGGCCTATTTATTTCGTTGTGAATATTGAAAACTAAGCAGCACTGAAAGTTCGTTACAGTGCACGAAGGCAATGACCTAACGAAGAGCGCTGCATGGGAAACAACGAAAAATAGGTAACGGATTTGATATTGGGATTATTGGAAGGTGATAAATACATTGCGACGCTGCAAAAAAAGACTGTTTGAAGTGTTTACTACGGGTTGTCTACCTAGACGGGCGTCGAACTCGAACAGCTGAGCTCGACTTAATGTAAAAAAACTAACGTCGCGCTAGAGTTCTTATGCATCGATCCAAGTGATACCAGTAAAGAGGAGGTAATGGACTGGCGATCTAAAATTGATCGATTTGATTTAGGAGATACGGGGCCATTTTGCTTGACAAATTTCCAATATTCGGAATCAGTAACGGAATCGCCAACATCTAATTTCACCACAAATGAAGAGTTGCATTAAATAGGACATTCAGATTGAGAATTCTCCATTTTTTATTACTGCAGAGCTATGCATTCTTGGTAGTTTGCAGAACATTTCTTGTACTCTACGCGCCCGAAATAACTAAATGTTTTCCTGAAATGGTTATAATATGGAGGAAGAAAAGCAGTGTAACAATAGTCGTTGGTTTCATTAGTTGAAGACAACTATGGCTGGATACGACAACGATTCTTACCTAAGTATTAATTACAGGCAAATATAGCCATTTTCAAAAAATGATAAGTTAACTTCACAACTATCGACTTCAATTTCCAATGTATTTCGGAATAATTGCTGATTAATTCAGGGTTACAAAATTTCAAATAGTGTACATAACTAGAAAAGTAACGCGCAGTGGATACATTCTTGGTAAACTGGCAACAAATATTAATCACATAATGAAAAATAGCAAGAATGCACGATTCCTAGTAAATATTGAAGTGGAAATACAGAAAGCAGGAATTTGCTTGCTTGATGATTTACAGTTTTTGCCGTTAACAAAAACCGATTGGGTCAACATGGAAGTTGAGTGATGCAGTTTTCATGTCAAGATTCACGTCAGTGTTCAGCAGATATCCAGATGACTATTGCGGAAGTAACCAACAAGAAAAGTAAGACTACATTGATTTGAATTTCGACGTACTTTTGAAGCAAGGCTTTGAAAATTGTGCAGTAATAGTACCAAGAGTCATTGAAATCTGGATCGGTAATTTTTATTTACTCGTCATTATATGCTGTTGCCTTCCATTAATTAAAAACTTGCAACCATATTTGGATAACAAGCAATACAGCTTCAGAGGATTGATTTCTACATTCAAATCCTACTGCCACTAGAGATATTGCTTTCTCGAGTTCGTTGATCAATTTACTGTCTGCTTCCTATTCTGACACGATTAAATCGAATACTCTAGATTTATAAAAATCCATGTTTAAAATGTTCAAGTTGGAACATTCATTCGATGAAATTGATAATGCAGATTGTCTAGTTGTAGCAACTTTTGCGAGGACAAAACCTTGTTGTTGTCTATTAAGTAAGCTGCAAAGTTAAAAAGTAGGTGCGTCGATTCTTTTCGAGCAAACTCAAGCATTTATAGCATTGCAGAGTTAATGCAATTAATAAACTTATTTCTGAGGTTTTTCATGGTTGTGTCATTGGTATAAATAGGTCTATGATTTATATTGGACAGTATTTATCGCAGTTCTTCTTGTGAAATGGAATCGTATTGTATATTATGTGCTTGAGTACGAACGCTGTGTATTTCGAACCTACACTGATTGTGATACACTGCATTGGTTTAGGTTGAAGTACGGAAAAGACTCGGTCAGGAAAGAAATTTTTCATTCTTATTGGAGGTTTTGTAAACGTTTTTAAAAAAGACAGAAATGGTAAATGTTTATATTGTTTATATAACAGTGCAATACATTCTTCGCAATATTTTGGGTCGTAACATTCCAATTTCAAAAAATCCTTCTCGCTAACATTGTTTTTATGTGAAATGAAGTCATTTGCATAATTTGGGCTTGATCGAGTTTCGGAGATGCGTTCGAGACTAGTTTCGGAATGACAATATCTTTTTCAGTAAACTTGACAATTTCGAATTTGACGAACGTCATCAATTATTAAAAACATATTTTATTTGGGACAGTAATTTAAATTGTTAGAATATTCAAAAATCTTATTTCTCTATAATCAGAAATAAATTATTTTTGATGATATAATTAAATAAGTCAATGCGGGTGAACTCCTGGGGCGAATTTTACTTCTGTATTCTATCGTATTCTGTAGAGGCTATTTTTATCGCTGCTATACAGGGTTTCTCAAAATAATGTTACTTGAATTGACCTCAGGAACCCTCCATTTCCGCAAGTAACATAATTTTGGTACACCCTCTATATGGTGTCAGAATTTTCACTTTACTGTACACTAGAGGTAAGCAGGGATCTGAGATTTCAGGTTAGAGTAGGGTCGAAAATTTTCTTTGAGTTTGGGTCAGAACCCGAAACTTTGGGTCTCGTAATGTTCAGAAATATAGTGTATATTACATATTACATGTTACTCGTGAACTCGCCATGAAATCTATATAGCGGGGCAGTGTCCTTCGGGAGCCGGTTTTGCAAGTAGCACCTTGCTTCTAGGCTCCTGGTGAAACGCTGACGAGTGGTTTTTTTTTGTTTATGCTGTGATGTTGGATCCGTTGCTGCCTGTAATCCAGACTTATCAAGTGAATTACGTGATTGTGGTACCTGCAGGATGTAAAAAATTCATTTTAATGAGTGACTGAAGGAGAAAAATTTGCAAAAAAACTCCGGCTTCAGAGGATGCCGTTGAATAATATGGTGAATAATATGATTATATTGTTACGGTGACTTGTCCAAATCAAGTCGCTGTAATGTGAAACTGCACTGTTGTGAACAACTCCTTAAAAAATAATAGAAGATAGGTGTTGCCACGGAAGAGTGTTACCAACGGACAATCGGAGAGTCGAAATCGGACCGTCGAACGAGCAACATTTCAAATTGAAAGATCTGAAATATAATCGTATTGAGTTGTATTATAGAAACGGAGTGATTCGCAACAATATGATAAGTAGAGGATAGGTGTGGAGAGGAAAGGAGGGTAGGGTGAGTCAGCGATGAGGAAGTGGGGGTGTTGGATTGAGTGTGTAGTGGTGTATTACCATTTATTGCTTTGGGTGTGATGGGGTCAAGTCAAGTTGAATTAGGATTGTACGTGGAAAAGTGCTGAGAGTTGGAGTTAACTATTTGTGTTAAGGCTCGAGAATTGGTAGGTTTCAAGATTATTGGAGTTGGGTGGAAGGGAGGGAAAGAGGAGTTCGTTGTTATGATTGTTGTACTTTGTTGAGCTTGTAGCTCCTGTAGTGGTTGTTGCTCTAGATGACGTGGAGAACTTCAACGTTGAGTGTTCTGGTGAGCAGTGGGAGTGTACAAGATCTGTGTGTATGGGCTATAATTGCCGCAGTTTGTTGGTTAAAGTTGCTTGAGATGCGTCAGGGACGGGGGTAAATGAAATGTAATTATTGGACGTGCGAATTGTAAAAAGAGATAATAGGAGTGCAATGCATGCAACCACGCAGGAACATTTGCTATGTTACGAGTCGAGGGCCAGGCAGCTTTGCGTGGTCAGAGGTTCGATGCGATTGGGATTTTTTATAAGGGAGATTGCGTGGACCAGCCGATGCTTCTTTCAGCACGGATGGCTACCTAGTAATCAAGATAGGATTTGGAGAAATTGGATAGGATGAATAGAATAGATGATAGAGTAGAATAGAATAGAATAGGATGCCTCGTAACTTTTGCAAAAAAAATTGAAGATATACCTCGAGTAGTTGTTTATTGGTTAAATATTTGTATGTTATTAAATAATTAATAGTATATCATAAGTTAATTATATTTAAGAATAATGTTAAGATGTAAAGATTTATAAATTTAGATTACTTCTTTTGAAGTAGAATTGTTAATTGATCTATGAATGTATAAAGATATTTATTAAATATTAATTATTTGTTTAATGGATCCATTTAAATATATCTATGAGGACAGATAATATTTCTAAATTTATAGTTGATCTATTAAAAATATATATTAATAAATTTAATAATCCTGTGATTTATATATTTTATATATAGATATTAATATATATTATAATAAGACGTAAATATATATTTAAATATGTATTTATTATACAGGGTGTCCCAAAAATGTCTTGCAATACGGAAATGTGGGGTAGCTGATGTCATTCTAACTAACTTTTTCCTTCGCGAAAATGCAATCTGCAGCTTTGTTTACGAGTTATTAACGAAAAACACTGACCAATGGGCGGTGACGACGCGAAGTTCGAGAGCCCGCAGCACGAGACTTTGGCAGAAGGTCCGGACGGACTCGAGCCGCGTTCGAAGTACTGAACAAGTCACGAAGCGTGAACTTTCCGGATTTTTTTTTACTATGTAAAACTGATATTTTAAAAAAAAGAGCTGTTCATCTTTATTTTAGAACGTCTGTAGAATATTTACTAATTTTTCGGACCCGAAATAATATGTAGTTTAACCGCGACAGCCGTTTTAATTTTCTGGTGTGCATGACACCTCATGTGTACCATATGAAATTTTTATGCAAGGTGTACAGTGAAGATTATCAAAGTTCGTAAATGATATTTTAATTTAAATAATTCCATGTCCGAACAGAATTCAACGAATGATTTGCAAATCTGATTTAATAATAAATAATCGCATTAAGAGACGTAAAGGATTTGTTTATTAGATCGATTTATTATCGATTATCGTGAGAATGTATCGATGTCCTCTATTATCTCTAGCATATCGTTGAACCTCGACGAAGTCGGCTTGCCAGAGATTGTTACGTAAAACGATACCAAGAAGTATAAAAAAAAGAAGGAGTTGAGCCGTTGCCCAACTCTCTAACTCTTTATTACAAATAATACAAGTTTTATACGATTTACAATAGTTTATACCGAGTACAATAGTTCCGTAGCTGATGGAGGATTCGTCAAGACTGAGGTTTGGGGCGTTGGAGACTGGTATTTATATCGGTCTTTGTCAGGGGTTGGAGCTTCCAGAACATTCGGCGATGGGGTCATGTGCAGGATCTTCGGTGGGTTATCTTCCGGATGACGTAGTGTCTGTGTGTAACATGAGAATGTATTGAGGCCCTTACAAGCTCGTCGAGTCCTCGGACGATAACTCGCCTGCGCGGGAAGAAACGCCTCGCCGGAGCATGCAGTTCATTCACCAACTTTACGTTCTCATCGCCCATGATTACCACTGACACCTCTCTCTCTTGCTTTATCGGGTTCGCGGTCGCTTCAAAACGAAAGATGAACGAATTCTTCGTTTAACTTTATGCTACCGAGGTTTCTTCGGTTGCTGCTGCTGCCACTGCCGCAACATTTTTCTCGTTTCTCGGTTCAATCATTATCTTCTTCATCTATGTTTCGAGCAGCTCTTGTTGTTGTTGTTGTTTAATCTGATGTATTTGTTGACAAATGTGGTCGAGTCTCAACTCAATATTTGTAAATCTATCGTTCCAATTTTCGTCCACAGATATCGTTTGATAGGTTTCGCAGAAATTCCAACAAATGCTCGTTCTATCGAACCACCTGTTAAATTTATCAACAGGCATTTCATTCATTACTGCAGTAACGAGTATCGAACGATTTAATTTATAATCAATCCGACTTCTTCGAAGTTCTTCGATTGCGGATATTATTTCGTTGTCGTGACCAGTGGGCCCGGCATTTTTCGATGCCATCAGCAATATCAAACGATACCCGAGCTCGTTCGGATCGTCCCAATGCACGTAATCGATTGGATTGTTGGTTACGCGCATCATCGTTGGAATTTGTTTACCCTTTCCGCGCAACGTCGAAAACATCGGTCCTATGATAGTTTTGTACTTGTAACCCTTATTCCCCATTATTTGGTTACCTCGCTGATGCGCGCGCGTAGCGATGAGAATGTTTCTGTAAATATCCTTATCGACCTCGATGTACAGGTTCTCGTCGGGTATTCTTTTGAATATCAATTCGTAGAGACCTGGTAACGATATCGTTGTTGCTTTCAACATCAAACGTGGTGTTTCCAAGTATCAGTTTGTCATTATAAAAATACACTCCATACACGTTGTCCAAATTTTTCGGTGGTCCGCTAAAGGAATTGCGCAAGTATTTGCTGGCTAAAGGTCCAAGATTGTTGAACAAATGTTCGTATTCGTCGCGGTGCGATTCAGGACTTTTCAAAATGTTTCGCACCGATGACTCCAACGATGCTGTGGCCGTTGGAGACGATTCGAAAGCTTTCTCTTGTTGCTCCGAAAGTATTGTAGGTATCGTTTCGTGCGCCTTATTGCCACCCGCCTCGTTAAGGTCACTGTTGCCACTGTCGTCGTCGTCATCGTCGTCGTCGTACAACACATAGCCGATGTCATCGTTGGTAAGGACAGGGGAATATATTTTCTTTTTCTTCTTCAAATGCATCCTTGGCGTTAAAGCTGCTTCGTCATGCTTCCTCTTCTTCTTCTTGTTCCATTTTCTCTCTACTTTCTTCATAGAGAATAGCGACTGCGTTTACGGATCCAACGGCCGATCCGCTATCGGCATATTATCGTTCGCTTCCGTAGCTGTATTTTGAACCAGCTGTTTCAACGGCTCCTCGATCGGGCGTAAATTCGTCTCAATGTTCGACTCCGTATTCATTTTCCCAACCTTCAGAGCTAAACTATTTTTACGTATGACATCACTGGTCTTGGCTATTTCTTTGGCGATCGCGGCTCGCCGGTTTTCCTTAGACCGACGCATATCGGGCGGTACGATGCGACTTCAACGACTCTTGCAGTCCAAATGAGTCCCGATCACAGCACGACAAATTCGTTAAACCGCGCCTGTAACGACCACGATTCGCAGGGCTGTCTTTGTCGATTACAAGGAATCCGTACTTGTTTCGCCAATACCTCGTACAAAGTGCGTTGAACGTTTCGAACGACATATCTGTATTCATATGATTCGTGACATCTTGATTGAATAGAATCACTAGATTTGCATTGTCGCGAATCAAATGTTTGCGTATTCTCGCGTACGATTGCGACAGATAGAAACAACCGATGTGCGAATGTCTGCCTATCGCGAAATATTCTCTCATGACATCCTGTTCGTCGCAAGCAACGTCGTCAAAGATAAATATCGAATTCGGCCGAGCATCTGCCTGAGGAATCACGTCCGCGTTGTCCGAGTAGGCAAAATAACCTACATCCCCCACGGACGAGAACAAGTTGCTCAAGTATTGATACTGTGGTTGACGCAGCGATTTCGAATACACGTACAAGTTTGCGAATCGCAGCCAATTCGGACTCTCCAACAGACTAATCATAACATTCATTTTACCCGCTTTGGGAGCTTTGGAAGCGTTGACAGATGGCGCTGCTGGGGTGATCAAAACAATAAACGATGCGAAAGCTGCGAAGAAACAATTGGAAGAAGCGCGACGACACAATCGCGCTATGGAGGGCCGCGGAGTGTATCTCGCGCCGTACAAACGTGGAAAAGGAATGAAGAAGAAAAAGAAGTCAAAAGAAAGGAAAAAAGATAACTCGACGACGGACGTGGAATTGAAAATCGTCTGTAAAAAATTACCGCATTTTCGCGGAGTTTTCATGCGCGATGAATTGCCGAAACAAATATGGGTAAACGAACGAGGAATAGTGAATCTGGATAGCGGTCATGGTTCAGGAACGCACTGGGTCGCGTATATAAAACATGATTAGCGAGTCAGTTACTTCGATAGTTTTGGAGATTTTCGACCACCGATCGAATTGATTCGTTATTTCCGACCATCACGTACAATCACAAGATTTATCAAAGTTACGACGAAAGCGTGTGCGGGCAATTGTGTGTGAAATTTCTGCGAGGAACTCTAATATAGTCCGTCGCAAGAATGTCATACACGTTCACGTTATCGGGAAGAAGTAGCGTGTTATCGTCCAAGTACTTCCCGCCTATAGATCTCAACAATGCCGATTACGAATTGGGTCTGCTCGATTTGCAACCTTATTACACGATACCAAACATCAGTTCAAATATCGGTATTGGGATTAAGGCTTGGATTATTTCTCAAATAAATATGATATTAATTCTTTTTCTTAGAAAGCTTTATTTTTACTTTTATTTGAGAGAAGGTATATGTACGAACTGACCGAGCGACCAAAATCAACTGAGCGACCGGCAACTGAAAATCGCCTGCTTATATACCTTTTTTGGTGTGGTCTTCTCCACCAATCAGAGACGGTCATTCATCGCGTCTTACATTGTATACGCGGTACTGGGATCACTAACGGTCAGAGCACGATGTGTTCTAACGACACCGGCGATGGTATATGGCGATATCTTTGATGTACAGTTTACATCACCGTCGGTGCGCGCTGACGGAACCGGCGGAAACGTAATCTGATATTTTCGAATCTCAGTCCTAAGTAAACTATAGATTAATTTTTGTCCGAGGCTAAAGTTTTTTTTTCAACAATCGGAAACAATAAATTCTATTTCGGCGACGAGAGTGAGGAGATAATCATCTCCAGCCAAATATAACAACGATGTAGAATATCCGCTGATCCTACGAGCGATCAACAACACTATGAAAAGCGAAATTAAAAGCGCATATAAGATAGATTTTACGTAACCTGACACCGTGGGTCCTATCCTAGGATTCTCTAGGAATCGCATTTTATCACCGAACACGTGGCATGTATCGCACACTTTCGTGAATATCATTAACACGAATATTATTCGAACAGAATGCAACGTAACCATCGGTTCGTACGATAACGGGAAACTGATTCACACGATACACGAATTCGCGCCCAACATGTCTCCGGGGTATAAAATATCTGAAACGCCGGCACGAGTCATTTACCTTCCGATCGTTACACGATCAATGGACGATTTAACGATTCGCATCGTGGATCAGACTGGACGTTTGATTGATTTTCGAAACGAAGAAATCACGGTACGGCTACATGTTTGTCGAACCGTCTCATAACCTTGACATATCTGTTATGTTAATTCATAATAATAATAATACGATATCGAATACGTCGAACATAAAAAATGATGCGCCGTTTCAAAATAACAACGACAATATGGAGAAGAAGAAGACGAGGAAACTAACCGAAACGTAGAATATCTGCGATCTTTGGGATTCATCGTTACCAAGTAATCGAACTCGATTCACCGCCATGTCCAACGTCATTTCGAACATCTCTGAGGCACTAATCTTCGACAATCGAATAATAACGGTCGACCTGCACACCTACAATCCGTACGCCAACACAACGTTTGGAAACAGCGATGAGATAAGAATACCCATTCCTATACGTGGAGGGAAGACTCAGCCTACCGGGAGGATCGACCAACGTCACGGTGGCTCTAGAGAACAATGCGGTAGCGTTTATTTTCGACGAGATACATTACGAACTGATCGGAGTGGAAATCGATCGGTCCAGAAATCCCGGTACAACGACGACCTTGAAGAATTACATCAGTCTGAACATTACGAAGAGCAACGCGCTGTCCAACGCGGGCTGGATATACAGAAACTCTCACCGCAACGCCTACGAATTTGCTAAATTTCAACTTTTGCGTGCCTATGAACACATTGCTAGGCTTCTGCGAAGATTACAAACGCGTTGTAATAAATGCTCGGCACGGATTGATGATCGGCACGATTGATTTTTCGCGCGCGCCACGACGCTAACGCGTTACGAAGCTGGTCCGACAATGCGAAACCTGTCCTGGATTTGTATAAAATTCAATGGAGAATGCCGCACGTCGCTTTGGACGAACTACACAAGTTGTCGATGCTGCGTATTTTTGAGAGCGAAAGATCGATCAGCATGAGTTTCCGTTCGTGTTAACTGTACGAATATCCGATGCTGCAAACAACCATGAAGCACACGTTGGCGATGAAAACGACTCCGCAAATGAAAAAACCGCGGTACGTGATATTCGCGTTACCACCCGAAAGGAAAAACGATTTAAAGAGAAACTCTACCCAATTCGATTCCTGCTTATTATCCAATATTCGACTTTACCTGAACTCAGAAATGTATCCCTACAAGGCGAGGTGTTACTGAATACAATCGACTTTCTAATGTACGGACCGTTCGTCGTCATCAATTGCTCACGACAAAACAAAGCGCTCAAAAATGCAACCACCGACGTGCGAATCGAATTCGAATGTCAAAAGGATGTCCCGCTTTCGACGGTCGTATACTGCCTGATGATACACGACTTCATCGTTGAGTACAGCTCGTTGACGAACATTGTCAGAAAAATTATATAATCATGAAAATTTTATTGTAAAACTAACATGTATCGAAAATATATATATTTACTATCATAAAATATCTCTCTCTTTCTCATCCTTTATTCCGAACAACCGCCAACCCGAGTAGCTAATTAAGCAAAAAAGAAATAACTAAAATTGCTAACATCCTGCATTCTCCCGATAAAACTACACTAATACTGTAAGATTAAATTTGGTTGGGTGATAATGTCTATTTAAGAAAGACGAATGCGATACTTTTTTCTTAGAATTTATTCAATTGATGCGTATGCTTTTACACAGCAAATTTACAAATTAAAAAATATTTTAAACTTTGTATTATATTTTTTTTATTCATCGTTGACGCCACCACCCTCGTTGTCGTCATCGTTGATGGACAAACCAGACATTGCGCGCTAAACATACATTATAATCAAGCGTTTTTTAAAATAAATTTTTAATTTCATTAATTTTCAAACTCACAACTATTGCACACGCCTTTGTCTTCTCCTCCATCGTATGGTAAAAGATGCCACACTCGTCCACGCTTCTTGGCGGTATCGACGTCGTTCGAGGATCGAGGCCGACAGGCACGTTGCCGCAATCTTCGTCGAGGACGTACGGACAATTCCTGGAGCAAAAGCGATGCTCCAACATGGGTTTGTTCCCGGCTTCCCACCAATAGAATTCTATGCCGCACGCGAAGCATTCCACGAAATTATCCTCCCTCAGATAATAAAATCCGGCGATCGCGAGCTCCTCCGGTTTAATAAACGGGACCGGCCAATTTTCAAAGCTGCGAGGTCTGTCCTCTTCGCAGCGATAATCCATACGTTCCTACGTTTTCTCTTTCTCTCTCTCTCTCTCTCTCTCTCTCTCTCTCTCTCTACAAAAAGGCGCGATAGAAATAAAAAATAATTGTAACTAAAAAAAAAGAAAAAAAATGTGTTACCTTTCGATTTCATTAGCCACATCCAAAGTACACGAACTTCGCTCAAACAACAATGATATTGAATCTTCTCTTTCGAAGTTCGCTTCCAGCAATGAAGCCTGCATGGTACGTCGTATTCTTGATTCATCGGTTCCGTGATCAATGAATTGAATTTCGGACAGCTGAGATATTACAAGTTGAAACTGCGAAATCCTATTTTATTTAAAATATCCTTTTCAATATGCCCCCCTTTGTACGCGACGACGGGATCCTTGTAGTCTCGAACGAAATTTTTTATAATAGTGCCAATGTCCTCTTGTTGATAATTCTTTTCCCCTGGAAATTTTTAAATGGAATCCCGTGCACGAAATTCGAGACGTGCCATGCAGACTTCTGATCGCTTCTGGATAAATCCATGTAGCGAACGCGCAATTCGAATTCAAATAATTCATATTCAGCGGTATGAGCATTTACGATGGCTAATTCTTTACAATTAAATTTGTTGGCTACGAAGAAACCGTCCATATCGACAATAAAATCTATTGCGGGCATCTTAAACGTAAACTTACTTTTTGCAAAATATATGTCTATAGCAACACGCACCTTTCCACTGTACGACAACGATTTAATTTGCTCCGCGTTATGCTTCATCTATTTATTAACATGCACATACGCGCACTTCACACTCCACAACGTCGTAAAAATGCAAGCGTCCCCTCTCTAATCTACCCCTCTCTCTCACTCTCACTCTCTCTCTCTCTCTCTCTCTCTCTCTCTCTCTCTCCAAAACATTTCCTACAATGTAAAAGTGCAAACGCGATAAAAAAAACGCCACATAATTAAATTCAATAAGACGAGAAGACCGGAAGGTAAGCGACTCTCTTTCCCCACCATACCCTACGGCGCACGCCACGGCTGGACTCCACCACTTGCCCCGCGATTAGATTTATCGCTCAGGCAGCAGGGCTTAGAACATTACCTATATACCTACTGATATACTTTTTTATGTATAGGTTCCGCATATAAGTTTTTGACCATATAATTGCGAAGAATTACATGAAATAGCGTTACGTTGGTTAGAATCTCATGAATTTGGCCCTATTACTAAGGGAATAATGGAAAAATTTTTGGGAGATATAAAAAATAATAGGTCTAGTTATCAGGAAATTGTAGGAAATATTGATGAAGAAATCAAATTTGCCAGAAGTGTAGTTGGCAGAGAAGGAATATCTGCATTTTATCAATTTCTAAGTTTCTTAATTAAGGGAGAAGGGAAAATATGTCTGGAGGTACTAAAGAAGGAAAGAATAAATTTAGCTACTATGTCGAGTATTTTGCATGTGACAGGAGCTAACGCTGCAAAAGCCTTTGAAGACCTATATGACCTATGGTTTGATGAAGAAGGAAGTAAAACACAATATCTAAAAACTCTAGACAAAGAAGAGATAAATCAAAGTAATATTTCCAGTATTTTGAGTGGAGCAGGAGCTAACGCTGCAAAAGCCTTTAAAGACCTATATGACCTTTTGTTTGATGAAGAAGGAAGTAAAACACAATATCTAGAAACTTTAGACAGAGGGGAGATAAATCTAAGTAATACTTCTAGTATTTTAAGCGGAGCAGGAGCTAACGCTGCAAAAGCCTTTAAAGACTTACATATCGTTTGGTTTGATGAAGAAGGAAGTAAAACACAATGTTTAAAAACTCTGGAAAAAGAAGGAATAAATCTAACTACTATTTCCAGTATTTTGAATGTAGCAGGAGCTAATGCTGCAAAAGCTTTTAAAGGCTTATATGATCTTTGGTTTAATGAAGAAGGAGGTAAAACACAATATTTAAAAACGTTAGAAAAGGAAGGGATACGTCCATCTAATATTTCCAGTATTTTACATGGAGCAAGAACTAAAGCTCCTGAAAATTTTAAAAATTTATATGATCTTTGGTTTGATAAGGAAGGAAACAAAAGACTACATATAAAAACTTTAGAAAACGAGAAGATAAATCTGTCTAATATGTCCAGTATTTTGAATGGTGCAGGAGCTAATGCTGCAGAAGCTTTTAAAGATTTATATGACTCTTGGTTTGATCCAAGAGGAAATAAAACACAGCGTTTAAAACATTTTATTGAAGGCGAAGATGAGGGAAGTAACTTTACGTTGCATAACTTGTCTAGCATATTAAGTAGAGCAGGAGGCAAGGCTAAAGGTGCTTTTCAAGAGTTGCACAGCGTTTGTTTTAATAGCAAAGGACAAAGAACAGAGCTTTTAGAGAACTTCTACAACGCAGGTTTTAGACCAAGTAACTTATCCTCGATACTATGTGGAACAGGAGCTCATGCTTCTTTTACTTTGAAACAACTGCATAATATTTCTTTTAATAAGAAAAGAAGAAAAACACAGCTTTTAAAGGATTTTTACAATGTGGGTTTTAGGCCGTGCGATTTATGTGGTATATTGAGTGCAGCAGCGAATAGTTTAAAAGAATTTCATGATTTTTGTTTTATAAACGAAACAAAAAAGTATTTGAATCGTTTCTTAATTGAGAAGAAAGGTTTTACACCAAAAAATTTATCTAAAATATTGCATGGAGCAGCAACTAAGATTTGTTCTGCTTTAAAAGATTTTCATGATATTTGTTTTGACGAGATTGGAAACAAAACACAACTTTTAAATGATTTCCATAAAGCAGGCTCTATGCTATGCAATTTATCTAACATATTATCCATGACAGGAGATAATGCTACTTCCATTTTAAGAAATTTCCATAAATCTTGTTTTAATAAAGAAAATTGTTTAAATCATTTCTTAGCTGAGAAAGAGCTTTTTATGCCAAAGGATTTGTCTAAGATTTTATATGGGGGAGGACTTGGTAATTGCCATACTTTTAAAAAGTTGCATGATCTTTGCTTTGATAAGGTAGGAAATAAAACAGATTATTTAAATAATCTTATAAAAAATATCTCGCCGAATGCGATACTTAATTTACTATATAAAAAAGTAAAAAAAATTAAAAAAGCTCCTTTGCTTTCTTAGTTGAGCAGAATATTGGTGTAGAAGATAAAATTACCAATCTAAGCCATTTATCTGATTAGCCTATCTAGTAGAAACGGGCCAAAGACAAGATTGGGATAGTTCACAACAAAATGATCCTAAGAGAAAAACCCGGAAGTGTACTAATAATCAGAGTAAGAGCAAAGGAGGTTGTAAAAATAGCAACAAGCTCTCTGGGATCTTCTAGATAAAAGAGGAGTTAGTGTGACAGCTAGAGAATATCTTGATAGCCCGAGAAATAGCAAGAACATAGAAGAAGTGGTACAAGTAACCAATGTAATTCCTTTTATAGTTCGAAAACGTGAAATTGAAGAAGCACAGTAAACATGCAGGCCGTAGCAATCTTTGCCAAAACAATTGGTTAAAGGAGCAGTTAATTTTATCATCCACGAGCTCGCTCTTATATACATAGAATGCTCGAAATATGGCGATAATTTTAGCCAAATTTGAAAATATTCCGATCATTTTATCATCCACTGTTTGAAAGGATCCATCATGTTAAAAACGGGAATTGCAATCACGTGATGTTAACTACGCGATTTGATGATGCAAATGGAACAGGCTATTAACGATACCTACAAGGAAGGGCTTTCTCCCACAATAATATGTTAATTTTGTTATATAGAAGAGGATAATTTATTTTTGTTAATTTTTTAAAGATTAATCTTTTAAAGATTATTTGAGTTTGTTATTTTCGATTACAGATTAATTTAATTGTGTTGTTTAGACCTCGAAATCTCACCGAAATATTTGTTTATAATAATAGATTTTAATTGTTAATTCATCCACCGATAAGTTAAGATAGAGTTTGAATAAAGTTTATATATTGGGAAAAATAACACTTTTTTTCCACCTTCACCGACGCGAACCCCAGTGTTACATTTTTCTAAACTGCAGAGGAACGACGCAACTAGCAAGCAATTCGTAAAATTGTAGATATGAAATTCGGTAGGGAGCGAACAGCTCGCTTTGCCAGTCCAGTTCTCTATAAGCGCATTTCCTCTCTGTCCGACTACCTTGCGCTCTATACGTGTATTTTCGATTGGTCTGGTTCCCTAGCGTCTAATACGCGCATCTAGGATCGGTTCGGTTACCTACGCTCGCGACACGTGTAATCTATGTATATCCCAATAAGCATAAGACGTCTAATACACATCCATTTTTCGTCCATATTAAGTCTGAACGTCTTACGAGCTCAAATAGACTTCTTTAAGTCATCTTATTTCAGACGTTGAAACGACGCCCGAAACAAGATTATTTAAAGGCGTCTGTTTCGAAACATCTTTAAGACACTTGAAATATGTTTTTGTAGGTGTCGGTACATTTCTGACGTGTTGTGTTTACAAGGCCTAGATGAGAATGTGTTGTAGGGCAGCAGGAATAGCAAGATCCTGCAGAAAAGGCACATATTACAACAAACATTTGATTAATTAATCAAGTTTTTTGTTGTTATTACCCATATAAATATACTATTGCTAATGTTTATTTGTTCATTTGTAAATTTGACCATTTGTTCATTTGTACTTTTGTTCATTTGTTCATTTGTTCATTCGTTCATATGTTCATTTTTTCGTTTGTTCATTTGTTCATTTGTTCGTTTGTTCATTCGTTCAATTGTTTATTCGCTCATTTGTTTATTTGTTCATTTCTTCATTTGTTCATACGTTCATTTGTTCACTTGTTCATTTGTACATTTGTCCGTTTGTTCATTTGTTCATTTGTTCAATTGTTCATTTGTTCATTAGTTCATTAGTTCATTTGTTCATTTGTTCAGTTGTTCATTTCTTCAATTCTTTATTTCTTCATTTTATTCAATTTGTTGCGCACGGCACAGAATTAAACCGCCGGAAGTCGTGAGGAGACGGCAGGATTTATTGATTCGGACTCCACAGTACTTCGGTTTACAATCATTGGAGCACGGCTCCGTTCGACGTATAAGATTTGAAGCATGGCTTCGTATGAACTATAAAATTGAAGCACGGCTTCGTATGAACTATAAAATTGAAGCACGGCTTCGTATGGGCGCAAGGGGCGCTAAATAAAACTTGACTGTTAACGATAACGATATCTTGGAGAATCCCCCGTTACCAAATTTGCGGCAGTATATGTAGACCCCTGGCCGATGTTCAAGGAGAAGCATCGTCAGGCGTCGAAGGCCGGTCATTGCCTCCTAAGGCAAAAACACCGCGTATACATTTAGGCCGAGGCGAACGTTTGACGGTCGGGCCAACACACGTCGATCGTGTTATTGTCTTGCCGCCTCGCCGTTTATTCGACAAAAACGGCGAGACGGCATACATCGAAAGTCGAACGTGCGTTGACCCGCGGTCCGCGATTCGGCCGGAACACAATTGTTAATTTGTTTATTTGTTCATTTCTTCATTTGTCAACTTGTTAATTTGTTTATTTGTTCATTTGTTCATTCGTTCATTTGTCTCTTCGCTCATTTGTTCATTTGTTCGTTTGTTCGTTTGTTCATTTGTTCAATTGTTCATTCGTTCATTTGTTTATTTGTTCATTTGTTCATTTGTTCATTTGTTCATTTGTTCATTTGTTCATTTGTTCATTTGTTCACTTGTTCATTTGTTCATTTGTTCATTTGTTCATTTGTTCATTTGTTCATTTGTTCATTTGTTCATTTGGTCATTTGTTCATTTGTTCATTTGTTCATTTGTTCATTTGTTCATTTGTTCATTTGTTCATTTGTTCATTTGTTCATTTGTTCATATGTTCATTTGTTCATTTGTTCATTTGTTCATTTCTTTATTTGTTCATTAGTTCATTTGTTCATTTGTTCACTTGTACATTTGTTCATTTGCTTAATTTGTTGATTTGTTCATTTGGTCATTTTTTCCTTTGTTCTTTTGTTCATTTGTTCGTTTGTTCATTTGTTCATTTGTTCATTCGTTCTTCGTTCATTCGTTCATTCGTGCATTCGTTCATTTGTCTATTCGCTCATTTGTTTATTTGATCATTCATTCATTCGTCTATTCGCTCATTTGTTCATTCGTTCATTTGTTCATTTGTTCATTTGTTCATTTCTTTATTTGTTCATTTGTTCATTTGTTCATTTGTTCATTTGTTCATTTGTTCAATTGTTCATTTGTTCATTTGTTCATTTGTTCAATTGTTCATTTGTTCATTTCTTCAATTGTTCATTTGTTCATTTGTTCATTTGTTCATTTGTTCATTTGTTCATTTGTTCATTTGTTCATCTGTTCATTTCTTCATTCGTTCATTCGTTCATTCGTCCATTCGTTCATTCGTGCATTCGTTCATTTGTCTATTCGCTCATTTGTTTATTTGATCATTCATTCATTCGTCTATTCGCTCATTTGTTACTTCGATCATTTGTTCATTTGTTCATTTGTTCATTTCTTTATTTGTTCATTTGTTCATTTGTTCATTTGTTCATTTGTTCATTTGTTCATTTGTTCAATTGTTCATTTGTTCATTTGTTCATATGTTCATTTGTTCATTTGTTCATTTGTTCATTTGTTCATTTGTTCATTTGTTCATTTGTTCATTTGTTCATTTGTTCATTTGTTCATTTGTTCATTTGTTCATTTGTTCATCTGTTCATTTGTTCATTCGTTCATTCGTTCATTCGTCCATTCGTTCATTTGTTCATTCGTTCATTCGTTCATTTGTTCATTCGTTCTATTGTTCATTTGTTGATTTGTTCATTTGTTCATTTCTTCATTTGTTCAATTGCTCATTTGTTCATTTGTTCATTTGTTGATTTGTTCATTTGTTCATTTGTTCATTCGTTCATTCGTTCATTCGTTCATTTGTTGATTTGTTCATTTGTTCATTCGTTCATTTGTTCATTTGTTCATTTGTTCATTTGTTCATTTGCTCACTTGTTCATTTGTTCATTTGTTCATTTGTTCATTTGTTCATTCGTTCATTTGTTCATTCGATCATTCGTTCATTTGTTCATTCGTTCATTCGTTCAATTGTTCATTTGTTCATTTGTACATTTGATCATACGTTCATTTGTTCATTTGTTCGTTTGTTCATTTGTACAATTAGTCATTTGTTCATTCGCTAATTTGTTCATTCGTTCATTCGTTCATTTGTTCATTTGTTCATTTGTTCATTTGTTCATTTGTTCATTTGTTCATTTGTTCATTTGTTCATTTGTTCATTCGTTCATTCGTTCATTTGTTCATTTGTTCATTTGTTCATTTGTTCATTTGTTCATTTGTTCATTTGTTCATTTGTTCATTTGTTCATTTGTTCATTTGTTCATTTGCTCACTTGTTCATTTGTTCATTTGTTCATTTGTTCATTTGTTCATTTGTTCATTCGTTCATTCGTTCATTTGTTCATTCGTTCATTCGTTCAATTGTTCATTTGTTCATTTGTACATTTGATCATTCGTTCATTTGTTCATTTGTTCGTTTGTTCATTTGTACAATTAGTCATTTGTTCATTCGCTAATTTGTTCATTCGTTCATTCGTTCATTTGTTCATTTGTTCATTTGTTCATTTGTTCATTTGTTCATTCGTTCATTCGTTCATTTGTTCATTTGTTCATTTGTTCATTTGTTCATTTGTTCATTTGTTCATTTGTTCATTTGTTCATTTGTTCATTTGTTCATTTGTTCATTTGTTCATTTGTTCATTTGTTCATTTGTTCATTTGTTCATTTGTTCATTTGTTCATTTGTTCATTTGTTCATTTGTCAATTCGACCAATTATTCATTTGTTCATTTGTTCATTCGTTCATTTGTCTATTCGCTCAACTGTTTATTTGTTCATTTATTCATTTGTCTATTCGCTCATTCGCTCATTTGTTCATTCGTTCATTTGTTCATTTGTTCATTTGTTCATTTGTACATTTATTCATTTGTTCATTTGATCATTTGTTCATTTGTTCATTTGTTCATTTGTTCATTTGTTCATTTGTACATTTGCTCATTTGTTTATTTGTTCATTCGTTCATTCGTTCATTTGTTCATTTGTTCATTTGTTCATTTGTTAATTCGTTCATTCGTTCATTCGTTCATTCGTTCAATTGTTCATTTGTTCATTTGTACATTTGATCATTTGTTCATTTGTTCATTTGTTCATTTGTTCATTTGTTCATTTGTTCATTTGTTCATTTGTTCATTTGTTCATTTGTTCATTTGTTCATTTGTTCATTTGTTCATTTGTCAATTCGACCAATTATTCATTTGTTCATTTGTTCATTCGTTCATTTGTCTATTCGCTCATCTGTTTATTTGTTCATTTATTCATTTGTCTATTCGCTCATTTGTTCATTCGTTCATTTGTTCATTTGTTCATTTGTTCATTTGTACAATTAGTCATTTGTTCATTCGCTAATTTGTTCATTCGTTCATTCGTTCATTTGTTCATTTGTTCATTTGTTCATTTGTTCATTTGTTCATTTGTTCATTCGTTCATTTGTTCATTTGTTCGTTTGTTCATTTGTACAATTAGTCATTTGTTCATTCGCTAATTTGTTCATTCGTTCATTCGTTCATTTGTTCATTTGTTCATTTGTTCATTTGTTCGTTTGTTCATTCGTTCGATTGTCTATTCGCTAATTTCTTCATTCGCTAATTTCTTCATTCGTTCATTTGTTCATTTGTTCTTTTGTTCATTTGTTCATTTGTTCATTTGTTCATTTGTTCATTTGTTCATTTGTACATTTATTCATTTGTTCATTTGTTCATTTGTTCATTTGTTCATTTGTTCATTTGTACATTTGCTCATTTGTTTATTTGTTCATTCGTTCATTCGTTCATTCGTTTATTAGTTCATTTGTTCATTTGTTCATTTGTTCTATTGTTCATTTGTTCATTTGTTCATTTGTTCATTTGTTCGTTTGTTCATTCGTTCGATTGTCTATTCGCTAATTTGTTCATTCGTTCATTCGTTCATTTGTTCATTTGTTCATTTGTTCATTTGTTCATTTGTTCATTTGTTCATCTGTTCATTTGTTCATTTGTTCATTTGTTCATTTGTTCATTTGTTCATTTGTTCATTTGTTCATTTGTTCATTCGTTCATTCGTTCATTCGTTCATTCGTCCATTCGTCCATTCGTTCATTCGTTCATTCGTTCATTCGTTCATTCGTTCATTCGTTCATTCGTTCATTCGTTCATTCGTTCATTTCTTCATTGGTTCATTTCTTCATTTCTTCATTTCTTCATTTCTTCATTTCTTCATTTCTTCATTTGTTCATTTGTTCATTTGTTCATTTGTTCATTTGTTCATTTGTTCATTTGTTCATTTGTTCATTTGTTCATTTGTTCATTTGTTCATTTGTTCATTTGTTCATTTGTTCATTTGTTCATTTGTTCATTTGTTCATTTGTTCATTTGTTCATTTGTTCATTTGTGCATTTGCTCACTTGTTCATTTGTTCATTTGTTCATTTGTTCATTCGTTCATTTGTTCATTCGATCATTCGTTCATTTGTTCATTCGTTCATTCGTTCAATTGTTCATTTGTTCATTTGTACATTTGATCATACGTTCATTTGTTCATTTGTTCGTTTGTTCATTTGTACAATTAGTCATTTGTTCATTCGCTAATTTGTTCATTCGTTCATTCGTTCATTGGTTCATTTGTTCATTTGTTCATTTGTTCATTTGTTCATTTGTTCATTTGTTCATTTGTTCATTTGTTCATTCGTTCATTCGTTCATTTGTTCATTTGTTCATTTGTTGATTTGTTCATTTGTTCATTTGTTCATTTGTTCATTTGTTCATTTGTTCATTTGTTCATTTGTTCATTTGTTCATTTGCTCACTTGTTCATTTGTTCATTTGTTCATTTGTTCATTTGTTCATTTGTTCATTCGTTCATTCGTTCATTTGTTCATTCGTTCATTCGTTCAATTGTTCATTTGTTCATTTGTACATTTGATCATTCGTTCATTTGTTCATTTGTTCGTTTGTTCATTTGTACAATTAGTCATTTGTTCATTCGCTAATTTGTTCATTCGTTCATTCGTTCATTTGTACATTTGCTCATTTGTTTATTTGTTCATTCGTTCATTCGTTCATTTGTTCATTTGTTCATTTGTTCATTTGTTCATTTGTTCATTTGTTCATTTGTTCATTTGTTCATTTGTTCATTTGTTCATTTGTTCATTTGTTCATTTGTTCATTTGTTCATTTGTTCATTTGTTCATTTGTTCATTTGTTCATTTGTTCATTTGTTCATTTGTTCATTTGTTCATTTGTTCATTTGTTCATTTGTTCATTTGTTCATTTGTTCATTTGTTCATTTGTTCATTTGTTCATTTGTTCATTTGTTCATTTGTTCATTTGTTCATTTGTCAATTCGACCAATTATTCATTTGTTCATTTGTTCATTCGTTCATTTGTCTATTCGCTCAACTGTTTATTTGTTCATTTATTCATTTGTCTATTCGCTCATTCGCTCATTTGTTCATTCGTTCATTTGTTCATTTGTTCATTTGTTCATTTGTACATTTATTCATTTGTTCATTTGATCATTTGTTCATTTGTTCATTTGTTCATTTGTTCATTTGTACATTTGCTCATTTGTTTATTTGTTCATTCGTTCATTCGTTCATTCGTTCATTTGTTCATTTGTTCATTTGTTCATTTGTTAATTCGTTCATTCGTTCATTCGTTCATTCGTTCAATTGTTCATTTGTTCATTTGTACATTTGATCATTTGTTCATTTGTTCATTTGTTCATTTGTTCATTTGTTCATTTGTTCATTTGTTCATTTGTTCATTTGTTCATTTGTTCATTTGTTCATTTGTTCATTTGTTCATTTGTTCATTTGTCAATTCGACCAATTATTCATTTGTTCATTTGTTCATTCGTTCATTTGTCTATTCGCTCATCTGTTTATTTGTTCATTTATTCATTTGTCTATTCGCTCATTTGTTCATTCGTTCATTTGTTCATTTGTTCATTTGTTCATTTGTACAATTAGTCATTTGTTCATTCGCTAATTTGTTCATTCGTTCATTCGTTCATTTGTTCATTTGTTCATTTGTTCATTTGTTCATTTGTTCATTTGTTCATTCGTTCATTTGTTCATTTGTTCGTTTGTTCATTTGTACAATTAGTCATTTGTTCATTCGCTAATTTGTTCATTCGTTCATTCGTTCATTTGTTCATTTGTTCATTTGTTCATTTGTTCGTTTGTTCATTCGTTCGATTGTCTATTCGCTAATTTCTTCATTCGCTAATTTCTTCATTCGTTCATTTGTTCATTTGTTCTTTTGTTCATTTGTTCATTTGTTCATTTGTTCATTTGTTCATTTGTTCATTTGTACATTTATTCATTTGTTCATTTGTTCATTTGTTCATTTGTTCATTTGTTCATTTGTTCATTTGTTCATTTGTTCATTTGTACATTTGCTCATTTGTTTATTTGTTCATTCGTTCATTCGTTCATTCGTTTATTAGTTCATTTGTTCATTTGTTCATTTGTTCTATTGTTCATTTGTTCATTTGTTCATTTGTTCATTTGTTCGATTGTTCATTCGTTCGATTGTCTATTCGCTAATTTGTTCATTCGTTCATTCGTTCATTTGTTCATTTGTTCATTTGTTCATTTGTTCATTTGTTCATTTGTTCATCTGTTCATTTGTTCATTTGTTCATTTGTTCATTTGTTCATTTGTTCATTTGTTCATTCGTTCATTCGTTCATTCGTTCATTCGTCCATTCGTCCATTCGTTCATTCGTTCATTCGTTCATTCGTTCATTCGTTCATTCGTTCATTCGTTCATTCGTTCATTCGTTCATTCGTTCATTTCTTCATTGGTTCATTTCTTCATTTCTTCATTTCTTCATTTCTTCATTTCTTCATTTCTTCATTTGTTCATTTGTTCATTTGTTCATTTGTTCATTTGTTCATTTGTTCATTTGTTCATTTGTTCATTTGTTCATTTGTTCATTTGTTCATTTGTTCATTTGTTCATTTGTTCATTTGTTCATTTGTTCATTTGTTCATTTGTTCATTTGTTCATTTGTTCATTTGTTCATTTGTTCATTTGTTCATTTGTTCATTTGTTCATTTGTTCATTTGTTCATTTGTTCATTTGTTCATTTGTTCATTTGTTCATTTGTGCATTTGTTCATTGGTTCATTCGTTCATTGGTTCATTCGTTCATTGGTTCATTCGTTCATTCGTTCATTCGTTCATTCGTTCATTCGTTCATTCGTTCATTCGTTCATTCGTTCATTCGTTCATTCGTTCATTCGTTCATTCGTTCATTCGTTCATTCGTTCATTCGTTCATTCGTTCATTCGTTCATTCGTTCATTCGTTCATTCGTTCATTCGTTCATTCGTTCATTCGTTCATTCGTTCATTCGTTCATTCTTTCATTCGTTCATTCGTTCATTGGTTCGTTTGTTCGTTTGATCGTTTGTTCGTTTGTTCGTTCGTTCGTTCGTTCGTTCGTTCGTTCCTTTGTTCATTTGTACATTTGTTCATTTTTTCATTTTTTCATTTGTTCATTTGTTCATTTGTTCATTTGTTCATTTGTTCATTTGTTCATTTGTTCATTTGTTCATTTGTTCATTTGTTCATTCGTTCATTCGTTCATTTGTTCATTTGTTCATTTGTTCATTTGTTCATTTGTTCATTTGTTCATTTGTTCATTTGTTCATTTGTTCATTTGTTCATTTGTTCATTTGTTCATTTGTTCATTTGTTCATTTGTTCATTTGTTCATTTGTTCATTTTTTCATTTGTTCATTTGTTCATTTGTTCATTTGTCAATTCGACCAATTATTCATTTGTTCATTTGTTCATTCGTTCATTTGTCTATTCGCTCAACTGTTTATTTGTTCATTTATTCATTTGTCTATTCGCTCATTTGTTCATTCGTTCATTTGTTCATTTGTTCATTTGTTCATTTGTACATTTATTCATTTGTTCATTTGTTCATTTGTTCATTTGTTCATTTGTTCATTTGTTCATTTGTTCATTTGTACATTTGCTCATTTGTTTATTTGTTCATTCGTTCATTCGTTCATTCGTTTATTCGTTCATTTGTTCATTTGTTCATTTGTTCTATTGTTCATTTGTTCATTTGTTCATTTGTTCATTTGTTCATTTGTTCGTTTGTTCATTCGTTCGATTGTCTATTCGCTAATTTGTTCATTCGTTCATTCGTACATTTGTTCATTTGTTCATTTGTTCATTTGTTCATTTGTTCATTTGTTCATTTGTTCATTTGTTCATTTGTTCATTCGTTCATTCGTTCATTCGTTCATTCGTCCATTCGTCCATTCGTTCATTCGTTCATTCGTTCATTCGTTCATTCGTTCATTGGTTCATTTCTTCATTGGTTCATTTCTTCATTTCTTCATTTTTTATTTCTTCATTTCTTCATTTGTTCATTTGTTCATTCGTTCATTCGTTCATTCGTTCATTCGTTCATTCGTTCATTCGTTCATTCGTTCATTCGTTCATTTGTTCATTTGTTCATTCGTTCATTTGTTCATTTGTTCATTTGTTCATTTGCTCACTTGTTCATTTGTTCATTTGTTCATTTGTTCATTTGTTCATTTGTTCATTCGTTCATTCGTTCATTTGTTCATTCGTTCATTCGTTCAATTGTTCATTTGTTCATTTGTACATTTGATCATTCGTTCATTTGTTCATTTGTTCGTTTGTTCATTTGTACAATTAGTCATTTGTTCATTCGCTAATTTGTTCATTCGTTCATTCGTTCATTTGTTCATTTGTTCATTTGTTCATTTGTTCATTTGTTCATTTGTTCATTTGTTCATTTGTTCATTCGTTCATTCGTTCATTTGTTCATTTGTTCATTTGTTCATTTGTTCATTTGTTCATTTGTTCATTTGTTCATTTGTTCATTTGTTCATTTGTTCATTTGTTCATTTGTTCATTTGTTCATTTGCTCACTTGTTCATTTGTTCATTTGTTCATTTGTTCATTTGTTCATTTGTTCATTCGTTCATTCGTTCATTTGTTCATTCGTTCATTCGTTCAATTGTTCATTTGTTCATTTGTACATTTGATCATTCGTTCATTTGTTCATTTGTTCGTTTGTTCATTTGTACAATTAGTCATTTGTTCATTCGCTAATTTGTTCATTCGTTCATTCGTTCATTTGTTCATTTGTTCATTTGTTCATTTGTTCATTTGTTCATTTGTTCATTTGTTCATTTGTTCATTTGCTCACTTGTTCATTTGTTCATTTGTTCATTTGTTCATTTGTTCATTTGTTCATTTGTTCATTTGCTCACTTGTTCATTTGTTCATTTGTTCATTTGTTCATTTGTTCATTCGTTCATTCGTTCATTCGTTCAATTGTTCATTTGTTCATTTGTACATTTGATCATTTGTTCATTTGTTCATTTGTTCATTTGTTCATTTGTTCATTTGTTCATTTGTTCATTTGTTCATTTGTTCATTTGTTCATTTGTTCATTTGTTCATTTGTTCATTTGTTCATTTGTTCATTTGTTCATTTGTCAATTCGACCAATTATTCATTTGTTCATTTGTTCATTCGTTCATTTGTCTATTCGCTCATCTGTTTATTTGTTCATTTATTCATTTGTCTATTCGCTCATTTGTTCATTCGTTCATTTGTTCATTTGTTCATTTGCTCATTTGTACAGTTAGTCATTTGTTCATTCGCTAATTTGTTCATTCGTTCATTTGTTCATTTGTTCATTCGTTCATTTGTTCATTTGTTCGTTTGTTCATTTGTACAATTAGTCATTTGTTCATTCGCTAATTTGTTCATTCGTTCATTCGTTCATTTGTTCATTCGTTCATTCGTTCATTCGTTCATTCGTTCATTCTTTCATTCGTTCATTCGTTCGTTCGTTCGTTCGTTCGTTCGTTCGTTTGTTCGTTTGTTCGTTTGTTCGTTTGTTCGTTTGTTCGTTTGTTCGTTTGTTCGTTTGTTCGATTGTTCGTTTGTTCGTTTGTTCGTTTGTTCGTTTGTTCGTTTGTTGGTTTGTTCGTTTGTTCATTTGTTCATTTGTTCGTTTGTTCATTTGTTCATTTGTTCATTTCTTTATTTGTTCATTTGTTCATTTCTTTATTTGTTCATTTGTCCATTTCTTTATTTGTTCATTTGTTCATTTCTTTATTTGTTCATTTGTTCTTTTGCTCATTTGTTCATTTGTTCATTTGTTCATTTGTTCATTTGTTGATTTGTTCATTTGTTCATTCGTTCATTTGTTCATTTGTTCATTTGTTCATTCGTTCATTCGTTCATTCGTTCATTCGTTCATTTGTTGATTTGTTCATTTGTACATTTGTTCATTTGTTCATTTGTTCATTTGCTCACTTGTTCATTTGTTCATTTGTTCATTTGTTCATTTGTTCATTTGTTAATTCGTTCATTCGTTCATTCGTTCATCCGTTCAATTGTTCATTTGTTCATTTGTACATTTGATCATTTGTTCATTTGTTCATTTGTTCATTTGTTCATTTGTTCATTTGTTCATTTGTTCATTTGTTCATTTGTTCATTTGTTCATTTGTTCATTTGTTCATTTGTCAATTCGACCAATTATTCATTTGTTCATTTGTTCATTCGTTCATTTGTCTATTCGCTCATCTGTTTATTTGTTCATTTATTCATTTGTCTATTCGCTCATTTGTTCATTCGTTCATTTGTTCATTTGTTCATTTGTTCATTCGTTCATTTGTTCATTTGTTCGTTTGTTCATTTGTACAATTAGTCATTTGTTCATTCGCTAATTTGTTCATTCGTTCATTCGTTCATTTGTTCATTTGTTCATTTGTTCATTTGTTCATTTGTTCGTTTGTTCATTCGTTCGATTGTCTATTCGCTAATTTCTTCATTCGCTAATATCTTCATTCGTTCATTTGTTCATTTGTTCTTTTGTTCATTTGTTCATTTGTTCATTTGTTCATTTGTTCATTTGTTCATTTGTTCATTTGTCAATTCGACCAATTATTCATTTGTTCATTTGTTCATTCGTTCATTTGTCTATTCGCTCAACTGTTTATTTGTTCATTTATTCATTTGTCTATTCGCTCATTTGTTCATTCGTTCATTTGTTCATTTGTTCATTTGTTCATTTGTTCATTTGTTCATTTGTCCATTTGTTCATTTGTTCATTTGTTCATTTGTTCATTTGTCAATTCGACCAATTATTCATTTGTTCATTTGTTCATTCGTTCATTTGTCTATTCGCTCAACTGTTTATTTGTTCATTTATTCATTTGTCTATTCGCTCATTTGTTCATTCGTTCATTCGTTCATTTGTTCATTTGTTCATTTGTTCTATTGTTCATTTGTTCATTTGTTCATTTGTTCATTTGTTCATTTGTTCATTTGTTCTATTGTTCATTTGTTCATTTGTTCATTTGTTCATTTGTTCATTTGTTCATTTGTTCATTTGTTCATTTGTTCATTTGTTCATTCGTTCATTCGTTCATTCGTTCATTCGTTCATTCGTTCATTCGTTCATTCGTTCATTTGTTGATTTGTTCATTTGTTCATTTGTTCATTTGTTCATTTGTTCACTTGTTCATTTGTTCATTTGTTCATTTGCTCACTTGTTCATTTGTTCATTTGTTCATTTGTTCATTTGTTCATTTGTTCATTTGTTCATTCGTTCATTCGTTCAATTGTTCATTTGTTCATTTGTACATTTGATCATTTGTTCATTTGTTCATTTGTTCATTTGTTCATTTGTTCATTTGTTCATTTGTTCATTTGTTCATTTGTTCATTTGATCATTTGTTCATTTGTTCATTTGTTCATTTGTTCATTTGTTCATTTGTTCATTTGTTCATTTGTTCATTTGTTCATTTGTTCATTTGTTCATTTGTTCATTTGTTCATTTGTTCATTTGTTCATTTGTCAATTCGACCAATTATTCATTTGTTCATTTGTTCATTCGTTCATTTGTCTATTCGCTCATCTGTTTATTTGTTCATTTATTCATTTGTCTATTCGCTCATTTGTGCATTCGTTCATTTGTTCATTTGTTCATTTGTACAATTAGTCATTTGTTCATTCGCTAATTTGTTCATTCGTTCATTCGTTCATTTGTTCATTCGTTCATTCGTTCATTCGTTCATTCGTTCATTCGTTCATTCTTTCATTCGTTCATTCGTTCGTTCGTTCGTTCGTTCGTTCGTTCGTTCGATCGTTTGTTCGTTTGTTCGTTTGTTCGTTTGTTCGTTTGTTCGTTTGTTCGTTTGTTCGTTTGTTCGATTGTTCGTTTGTTCGTTTGTTCGTTTGTTCGTTTGTTCGTTTGTTCGTTTGTTCGTTTGTTGGTTTGTTCGTTTGTTCATTTGTTCGTTTGTTCATTTGTTCATTTGTTCATTTGTTCATTTCTTTATTTGTTCATTTGTTCATTTCTTTATTTGTTCATTTGTTCATTTCTTTATTTGTTTATTTGTTCTTTTGCTAATTTGTTCATTTGTTCATTTGTTCATTTGTTCATTTGTTGATTTGTTCATTTGTTCATTTGTTCATTTGTTCATTTGTTCATTTGTTAATTTGTTCATTTGTTCATTTGTTCATTTGTTCATTTGTTCATTTGTTCATTTGTTCATTTGTTCATTTGTTCATTTGTTCATTTGTTCGTTTGTTCATTGGTTCGATTGTCTATTCTCTAATCTGTTCATTCGTTCATTTGCCTATTCGCTCATTTGTTCACTTGTCCAATTGTTCGTTTGTTCACTTGTTCATTTGTTCGCTTGTTCAATCGTTCAAATGATTATTCGCCCATTTCTTCATTTGTTCATTTTCTCATTTGTTCATTTGTTCATTCGTTCATTTGTTCATTTGTTCATTTGTTCATTTGTTCATTTGCCATTTGTTCATTTGTTCATTTGTTCATTTGTCAATTCGACCAATTATTCATTTGTTCATTTGTTCATTCGTTCATTTGTCTATTCGCTCATCTGTTTATTTGTTCATTTATTCATTTGTCTATTCGCTCATTTGTTCATTCGTTCATTTGTTCATTTGTTCATTTGTTCATTTGTACATTTATTCATTTGTTCATTTGTTCATTTGTTCATTTGTACATTTGTTCATTTGTTCATTTGTTCATTCGTTCATTCGTTCATTCGTTCATTCGTTCATTTGTTCATTTGTTCATTTGTTCTATTGTTCATTTGTTCATTTGTTCATTTGTTCATTTGTTCATTTGTTCATTTGTTCATTTGTTCATTTGTTCATTTGTTCGTTTGTTCATTCGTTCGATTGTCTATTCGCTAATTTGTTCATTCGTTCATTTGTTCATTTGTTCATTTGTTCATTTGTTCATTTGTCCATTTGTTCATTTGTTCATTTGTTCATTTGTCAATTCGACCAATTATTCATTTGTTCATTTGTTCATTCTTTCATTTGTCTATTCGCTCATCTGTTTATTTGTTCATTTATTCATTTGTCTATCCGCTCATTTGTTCATTCGTTCATTTGTTCATTTGTTCATTTGTTCATTTGTACATTTATTCATTTGTTCATTTGTTCATTTGTACATTTGTTCATTTGTTCATTTGTTCATTCGTTCATTCGTTCATTCGTTCATTCGTTCATTTGTTCATTTGTTCATTTGTTCATTTGTTCATTTGTTCATTTGTTCATTTGTTCATTTGTTCATTCGTTCATTTGTTCATTCGTTCTATTGTTCATTTGTTGATTTGTTCATTTGTTCATTTCTTCATTTGTTCAATTGCTCATTTGTTCATTTGTTCATTTGTTCATTTGTTCATTTGTTGATTTGTTCATTTGCTCATTTGTTCATTCGTTCATTCGTTCATTCGTTCATTCGTTCATTTGTTGATTTGTTCATTTGTACATTTGTTCATTTGTTCATTTGTTCATTTGCTCACTTGTTCATTTGTTCATTTGTTCATTTGTTCATTTGTTCATTTGTTCATTTGTTCATTTGTTCATTTGTTAATTCGTTCATTCGTTCATTCGTTCATTCGTTCAATTGTTCATTTGTTTATTTGTACATTCGATCATTTGTTCATTTGTTCATTTGTTCATTTGTTCATTTGTTCATTTGTTCATTTGTTCATTTGTTCATTTGTTCATTTGTTCATTTGTCAATTCGACCAATTATTCATTTGTTCATTTGTTCATTCGTTCATTTGTCTATTCGCTCATCTGTTTATTTGTTCATTTATTCATTTGTCTATTCGCTCATTTGTTCATTCGTTCATTTGTTCATTTGTTCATTTGTTCATTTGTACATTTAGTCATTTGTTCATTCGCTAATTTGTTCATTCCTTCATCCGTTCATTTGTTCATTTGTTCATTTGTTCATTTGTTCATTTGTTCATTCGTTCATTTGTTCATTTGTTCGTTTGTTCATTTGTACAATTAGTCATTTGTTCATTCGCTAATTTGTTCATTCGTTCATTCGTTCATTTGTTCATTTGTTCATTTGTTCATTTGTTCATTTGTTCGTTTGTTCATTCGTTCGATTGTCTATTCGCTAATTTCTTCAATCGCTAATTTCTTCATTCGTTCATTTGTTCATTTGTTCTTTTGTTCATTTGTTCATTTGTTCATTTGTTCATTTGTTCATTTGTTCATTTGTTCATTTGTTCATTTGTTCATTTGTTCATTTGTTCATTTGTTCATTTGTTCATTTGTCAATTCGACCAATTATTCATTTGTTCATTTGTTCATTCGTTCATTTGTCTATTCGCTCAACTGTTTATTTGTTCATTTATTCATTTGTCTATTCGCTCATTTGTTCATTCGTTCATTTGTTCATTTGTTCATTTGTTCATTTGTTCATTTGTTCATTTGTCCATTTGTTCATTTTTTCATTTGTTCATTTGTTCATTTGTCAATTCGACCAATTATTCATTTGTTCATTTGTTCATTCGTTCATTTGTCTATTCGCTCATCTGTTTATTTGTTCATTTATTCATTTGTCTATTCGCTCATTTGTTCATTCGTTCATTTGTTCATTTGTTCATTTGTTCATTTGTACATTTATTCATTTGTTCATTTGTTCATTTGTTCATTTGTTCATTTGTTTATTTGTTCATTTGTTCATTTGTACATTTGCTCATTTGTTTATTTGTTCATTCGTTCATTCGTTCATTCGTTTATTCGTTCATTTGTTCATTTGTTGATTTGTTCTATTGTTCATTTGTTCATTTGTTCATTTGTTCATTTGTTCATTTGTTCATTTGTTCATTTGTTCATTTGTTCATTTGTTCATTCGTTCATTCGTTCATTCGTTCATTCGTTCATTCGTTCATTTGTTGATTTGTTCATTTGTTCATTTGTTCATTTGTTCATTTGTTCACTTGTTCATTTGTTCATTTGTTCATTTGCTCACTTGTTCATTTGTTCATTTGTTCATTTGTTCTTTTGTTCATTTGTTCATTTGTTCATTCGTTCATTCGTTCATTCGTTCAATTGTTCATTTGTTCATTTGTACATTTGATCATTTGTTCATTTGTTCATTTGTTCATTTGTTCATTTGTTCATTTGTTCATTTGTTCATTTGTTCATTTGTTCATTTGTTCATTTGTTCATTTGTTCATTTGTTCATTTGTTCATTTGTTCATTTGTTCATTTGTTCATTTGTTCATTTGTTCATTTGTTCATTTGTTCATTCGTTCATTTGTCTATTCGCTCATCTGTTTATTTGTTCATTTATTCATTTGTCTATTCGCTCATTTTTTTCATTCGTTCATTTGTTCATTTGTTCATTTGTTCATTTGTACAATTAGTCATTTGTTCATTCGCTAATTTGTTCATTCGTTCATTCGTTCATTTGTTCATTTGTTCATTTGTTCATTCGTTCATTTGTTCATTTGTTCGTTTGTTCATTTGTACAATTAGTCATTTGTTCATTCGCTAATTTGTTCATTCGTTCATTCGTTCATTTGTTCATTCGTTCATTCGTTCATTCGTTCATTCGTTCATTCGTTCATTCGTTCATTCGTTCATTCTTTCATTCGTTCATTCGTTCGTTCGTTCGTTCGTTTGTTCGTTTGTTCGTTTGTTCGTTTGTTCGTTTGTTCGTTTGTTCGTTTGTTCGTTTGTTCGTTTGTTCGTTTGTTCGTTTGTTCGATTGTTCGTTTGTTCGTTTGTTCGTTTGTTCGTTTGTTCGTTTGTTCGTTTGTTCGTTTGTTCGTTTGTTCGTTTGTTGGTTTGTTCGTTTGTTCATTTGTTCATTTGTTCGTTTGTTCATTTGTTCATTTGTTCATTTCTTTATTTGTTCATTTGTTCATTTCTTTATTTGTTCATTTGTTCATTTCTTTATTTGTTCATTTGTTCTTTTGCTCATTTGTTCATTTGTTCATTTGTTCATTTGTTGATTTGTTCATTTGTTCATTTGTTCATTTGTTCACTGGTTCATTTGTTAATTTGTTCATTTGTTCATTTGTTCATTTGTTCATTTGTTCATTTGTTCATTTGTTCATTTGTTCATTTGTTCATTTGTTCATTTGTTCATTTGTTCATTTGTTCATTTGTTCATTTGTTCATTTGTTCATTTGTTCGTTTGTTCATTGGTTCGATTGTCTATTCTCTAATCTGTTCATTCGTTCATTTGCCTATTCGCTCATTTGTTCACTTGTCCAATTGTTCGTTTGTTCACTTGTTCATTTGTTCGCTTGTTCAATCGATCAAATGATTATTCGCCCATTTCTTCATTTGTTCATTTTCTCATTTGTTCATTTGTTCATTTGTTCATTTGTTCATTTGTTCATTTGTTCATTTGTTCGTTTGTTCATTGGTTCGATTGTCTATTCTCTAATCTGTTCATTCGTTCATTTGCCTATTCGCTCATTTGTTCACTTGTCCAATTGTTCGTTTGTTCACTTGTTCATTTGTTCGCTTGTTCAATCGTTCAAATGATTATTCGCCCATTTCTTCATTTGTTCATTTTCTCATTTGTTCATTTGTTCATTCGTTCATTTGTTCATTTGTTCATTTGTTCATTTGTTCATTTGCCATTTGTTCATTTGTTCATTTGTTCATTTGTCAATTCGACCAATTATTCATTTGTTCATTTGTTCATTCGTTCATTTGTCTATTCGCTCATCTGTTTATTTGTTCATTTATTCATTTGTCTATTCGCTCATTTGTTCATTCGTTCATTTGTTCATTTGTTCATTTGTTCATTTGTACATTTATTCATTTGTTCATTTGTTCATTTGTTCATTTGTACATTTGTTCATTTGTTCATTTGTTCATTCGTTCATTCGTTCATTCGTTCATTCGTTCATTTGTTCATTTGTTCATTTGTTCATTTGTTCTATTGTTCATTTGTTCATTTGTTCATTTGTTCATTTGTTCATTTGTTCATTTGTTCATTTGTTCATTTGTTCATTTGTTCATTTGTTCATTTGTTCGTTTGTTCATTCGTTCGATTGTCTATTCGCTAATTTGTTCATTCGTTCATTTGTTCATTTGTTCATTTGTTCATTTGTTCATTTGTCCATTTGTTCATTTGTTCATTTGTTCATTTGTTCATTTGTCAATTCGACCAATTATTCATTTGTTCATTTGTTCATTCTTTCATTTGTCTATTCGCTCATCTGTTTATTTGTTCATTTATTCATTTGTCTATCCGCTCATTTGTTCATTCGTTCATTTGTTCATTTGTTCATTTGTTCATTTGTACATTTATTCATTTGTTCATTTGTTCATTTGTACATTTGTTCATTTGTTCATTTGTTCATTCGTTCATTCGTTCATTCGTTCATTCGTTCATTTGTTCATTTGTTCATTTGTTCATTTGTTCATTTGTTCATTTGTTCATTTGTTCATTTGTTCATTCGTTCATTTGTTCATTCGTTCTATTGTTCATTTGTTGATTTGTTCATTTGTTCATTTCTTCATTTGTTCAATTGCTCATTTGTTCATTTGTTCATTTGTTCATTTGTTCATTTGTTCATTTGTTCATTTGCTCATTTGTTCATTCGTTCATTCGTTCATTCGTTCATTCGTTCATTTGTTGATTTGTTCATTTGTACATTTGTTCATTTGTTCATTTGTTCATTTGCTCACTTGTTCATTTGTTCATTTGTTCATTTGTTCATTTGTTCATTTGTTCATTTGTTCATTTGTTCATTTGTTCGTTTGTTCATTGGTTCGATTGTCTATTCTCTAATCTGTTCATTCGTTCATTTGCCTATTCGCTCATTTGTTCACTTGTCCAATTGTTCGTTTGTTCACTTGTTCATTTGTTCGCTTGTTCAATCGATCAAATGATTATTCGCCCATTTCTTCATTTGTTCATTTTCTCATTTGTTCATTTGTTCATTCGTTCATTTGTTCATTTGCCATTTGTTCATTTGTTCATTTGTTCATTTGTCAATTCGACCAATTAATCATTTGTTCATTTGTTCATTTGTTCATTCGTTCATTTGTCTATTCGCTCATCTGTTTATTTGTTCATTTATTCATTTGTCTATTCGCTCATTTGTTCATTCGTTCATTTGTTCATTTGTTCATTTGTTCATTTGTACATTTATTCATTTGTTCATTTGTTCATTTGTTCATTTGTACATTTGTTCATTTGTTCATTTGTTCATTCGTTCATTCGTTCATTCGTTCATTCGTTCATTTGTTCATTTGTTCATTTGTTCCATTGTTCATTTGTTCATTTGTTCATTTGTTCATATGTTCATTTGTTCATTTGTTCATTTGTTCATTTGTTCATTTGTTCATTTGTTCATTTGTTCATTTGTTCATTTGTTCGTTTGTTCATTCGTTCGATTGTCTATTCGCTAATTTGTTCATTCGTTCATTTGTTCATTTGTTCATTTGTTCATTTGTTCATTTGTCCATTCGTTCATTCGTTCATTCGTTCATTCGTTCATTCGTTCATTCGTCCATTCGTCCATTCGTCCATTCGTTCATTCGTTCATTCGTTCATTCGTTCATTCGTTCATTCGTTCATTCGTTCATTCGTTCATTCGTTCATTCGTTCACTCGTTCATTGGTTCATTTGTTCATTTCATCATTTGTTCATTTGTTCATTTGTTCATTTGTTCATTTGTTCATTTGTTCATTTGTTCATTTGTTCATTTGTTCATTTGTTCGTTTGTTCATTTGTTCATTCGTTCATTTGTTCATTTGTTCATTTGTACATTTATTCATTTGTTCATTTGTTCATTTGTTCATTTGTTCATTTGTTCATTTGTTTATTTGTTCATTTGTTCATTTGTTCATTTGTACATTTGCTCATTTGTTTATTTGTTCATTCGTTCCTTCGTTCATTCGTTTATTCGTTCATTTGTTCATTTGTTCATTTGTTCTATTGTTCATTTGTTCATTTGTTCATTTGTTCATTTGTTCATTTGTTCATTTGTTCATTTGTTCATTTGTTCATTTGTTCATTTGTTCATTTGTTCATTTGTTCATTTGTTCATTTGTTCATTTGTTCATTTGTTCATTTGTTCATTTGTTCATTTGTTCATTTGTTCATTTGTTCATTTGTTCATTTGTTCATTTGTTCATTTGTTCATTTGTGCATTCGTTCATTCGTTCATTCGTTCATTCGTTCATTCGTTCATTCGTTCATTCGTTCATTTGTTCATTTGTTCATTTGTTCATTTGTTCATTTGTTCATTTGTTCATTTGTTCATTTGTTCATTTGTTCATTTGTTCATTTGTTCATTTGCTCACTTGTTCATTTGTTCAATTGTTCATTTGTTCATTTGTTCATTTGTTCATTTGTTCATTCGTTCATTCGTTCATTCGTTCATTCGTTCAATTGTTCATTTGTTCATTTGTACATTTGATCATTTGTTCATTTGTTCATTTGTTCATTTGTTCATTTGTTCATTTGTTCTTTTGTTCATTTGTACATTTGTTCATTTGTTCATTTGTTCATTTGTTCATTTGTTCATTTGTTCATTTGTTCATTTGTTCATTTGTTCATTTGTTCATTTGTTCATTTGTTCATTTGTTCATTTGTTCATTTGTTCATTTGTTCATTTGTTCATTTGTTCATTTGTTCATTTGTTCATTTGTTCATTTGTTCATTTGTTCATTTGTTCATTTGTTCATTTGTTCATTTGTTCATTTGTGCATTTGTTCATTTGTTCATTTGTTCATTTGTTCATTTGTTCATTTGTTCATTTGTTCATTTGTTCATTTGTTCATTTGTTCATTTGTTCATTTGTTCATTTGTTCATTTGTTCATTTGTTCATTTGTTCATTTGTCAATTCGACCAATTATTCATTTGTTCATTTGTTCATTCGTTCATTTGTCTATTCGCTCAACTGTTTATTTGTTCATTTATTCATTTGTCTATTCGCTCATTTGTTCATTCGTTCATTTGTTCATTTGTTCATTTGTTCATTTGTTCATTTGTTCATTTGTCCATTTGTTCATTTGTTCATTTGTTCATTTGTTCGTTTGTTCATTCGTTCGATTGTCTATTCGCTAATTTGTTCATTCGTTCATTCGTTCATTTGTTCATTTGTTCATTTGTTCAATTGCTCATTTGTTGATTTGTTCATTTGTTCATTTGTTCATTTGTTGATTTGTTGATTTGTTCATTTGTTCATTTGTTCATTTGTTCATTTGTTCATTTGTTCATTTGTTCATTTGTTCATTTGTTCATTTGTTCATTTGTTCATTTGTTCATTTGTTCATTTGTTCATTCGTTCATTCGTTCATTCGTTCATTCGTTCATTCGTTCATTCGTTCATTCGTTCATTCGTTCATTCGTTCATTCGTTCATTCGTTCATTCGTTCATTCGTTCATTCGTTCATTCGTACATTCGTTCATTTGTTGATTTGTTCATTTGTTGATTTGTTGATTTGTTCATTTGTTCATTTGTTCATTTGTTCATTTGTTCATTTGTTCATTTGTTCATTTGCTCACTTGTTCATTTGTTCATTTGTTCATTTGTTCATTTGTTCATTTGTTCATTCGTTCATTCGTTCATTCGTTCATTCGTTCATTCGTTCATTCGTTCATTCGTTCAATGGTTCATTTGTTCATTTGTACATTTGTTCATTTGTTCATTTGTTCATTTGTTCATTTGTTCATTTGTTCATTTTTTCATTTGTTCATTTGTTCATTTGTTCATTTGTTCATTTGTTCATTTGTTCATTTGTTCATTTGTTCATTTGTTCATTTGTTCATTTGTCAATTCGACCAATTATTCATTTGTTCATTTGTTCATTCGTTCATTTGTCTATTCGCTCATCTGTTTATTTGTTCATTTATTCATTTGTCTATTCGCTCATTTGTTCATTCGTTCATTTGTTCATTTGTTCATTTGTTCATTTGTACAATTAGTCATTTGTTCATTCGCTAATTTGTTCATTCGTTCATTCGTTCATTTGTTCATTTGTTCATTTGTTCATTTGTTCATTTGTTCATTTGTTCATTTGTTCATTCGTTCATTTGTTCATTTGTTCGTTTGTTCATTTGTACAATTAGTCATTTGTTCATTCGCTAATTTGTTCATTCGTTCATTCGTTCATTTGTTCATTTGTTCATTTGTTCATTTGTTCATTTGTTCATTTGTTCATTCGTTCATTCGTTCATTTGTTCATTTGTTCATTTGTTCATTTGTTCATTTGTTCTTTTGTTCATTTGTTCATTTGTTCATTTGTTCATTTGTTCATTTGTCAATTCGACCAATTATTCATTTGTTCATTTGTTCATTCGCTCAACTGTTTATTTGTTCATTTATTCATTTGTCTATTCGCTCATTTGTTCATTGGTTCATTTGTTCATTTGTTCATTTGTTCATTTGTTCATTTGTTCATTTGTTCATTTGTTCATTTGTTCATTTGTTCATTTGTTCATTTGTTCATTTGTTCATTTGTTCGTTTGTTCATTCGTTCGATTGTCTATTCGCTAATTTCTTCATTCGTTCATTCGTTCATTTGTTCATTTGTTCATTTGTTCATTTGTTCATTTGTTCATCTGTTCATTTGTTCATTTGTTCATTTGTTCATTTGTTCATTTGTTCATTTGTTCATTTGTTCATTTGTTCATTTGTTCATTTGTTCATTTGTTCATTTGTTCATTTGTTCATTTGTTCATTTGTTCATTTGTTCATTTGTTCATTTGTTCATTTGTTCATTTGTTCATTTGTTCATTTGTTCATTTGTTCATTTGTTCATTTGTTCATTTGTTCATTTGTTCATTTGTTCATTTGTTCATTTGTTCATTTGTTCATTTGTTCATTTGTTCGTTTGTTCATTTGTTCGTTTGTTCATTTGTTCATTTGTTCATTTCTTTATTTGTTCATTTGTTCATTTCTTTATTTGTTCATTTGTTCATTTCTTTATTTGTTCATTTGTTCTTTTGCTCATTTGTTCATTTTTTCATTTGTTCATTTGTTGATTTGTTCATTCGTTCATTCGTTCATTTGTTCATTTGTTCATTTGTTCATTTGTTCATTTGTTCATTAGTTCATTTGCTCACTTGTTCATTTGTTCATTTGTTCATTTGTTCATTTGTTCATTTGTTCATTTGTTCATTCGTTCATTCGTTCATTCGTTCATTTGTTCAATTGTTCATTTGTTCATTTGTACATTTGTTCATTTGTTCATTTGTTCATTTGTTCATTTGTTCATTTGTTCATTTGTTCATTTGTTCATTTGCTCATTTGTTCATTTGTCAATTCGACCAATTATTCATTTGTTCATTTGTTCATTCGTTCATTCGTTCATTTGTCTATTCGCTCATCTGTTTATTTGTTCATTTATTCATTTGTCTATTCGCTCATTTGTTCATTTATTCATTTGTCTATTCGCTCATTTGTTCATTCGTTCATTTGTTCATTTGTTCATTTGTTCATTCGTTCATTTGTTCATTTGTTCATTTGTTCATTTGTACAATTAGTCATTTGTTCATTCGCTAATTTGTTCATTCGTTCATTCGTTCATTTGTTCATTTGTTCATTTGTTCATTTGTTCATTTGTTCATTTGTTCATTCGTTCATTTGTTCATTTGTTCTTTTGTTCATTTGTACAATTAGTCATTTGTTCATTCGCTAATTTGTTCATTCGTTTATTCGTTCATTTGTTCATTTGTTCATTTGTTCATTTGTTCATTTGTTCATTTGTTCATTTGTTCATTCATTCATTCGTTCATTCGTTCATTCGTTCATTCGTTCATTCGTTCATTCGTTCATTCGTTCATTCGTTCATTCGTTCATTCGTTCATTCGTTCATTTGTTGATTTGTTCATTTGTTCATTTGTTCATTTGTTCATTTGTTCATTTGTTCATTTGTCCATTTGTTCATTTGTTCATTTGTTCATTTGTTCATTTGTCAATTCGACCAATTATTCATTTGTTCATTTGTTCATTCGTTCATTTGTCTATTCGCTCATCTGTTTATTTGTTCATTTATTCATTTGTCTATTCGCTCATTTGTTCATTCGTTCATTTGTTCATTTGTTCATTTGTTCATTTGTTCATTTGTACATTTATTCATTTGTTCATTTGTTCATTTGTTCATTTGTTCATTTGTTCAGTTGTTCATTTGTTTATTTGTTTATTTGTTCATTTGTTCATTTGTTCATTTGTTCATTTGTTCATTTGTTCATTTGTTCATTTGTACATTTATTCATTTGTTCATTTGTTCATTTGTTCATTTGTTCATTTGTTCATTTGTTCATTTGTTCATTTGTTCATTTGTTCATTCGTTCATTCGTTCATTCGTTCATTCGTTCAATTGTTCATTTGTTCATTTGTACATTTGATCATTTGTTCATTTGTTCATTTGTTCATTTGTACATTTGTTCATTTGTTCATTTGTTCATTCGCTAATTTGTTCATTCGTTCATTCGTTCATTTGTTCATTTGTTCATTTGTTCATTTGTTCATTTGTTCAGTTGTTCATTCGTTCATTCGTTCATTCGTTCATTCGTTCATTCGTTCATTCGTTCAATTGTTCATTTGTTCATTTGTACATTTGTTCATTTGTTCATTTGTTCATTTGTTCATTTGTTCATTTGTTCATTTGTTCATTTGTTCATTTGTTCATTTGTTCATTTGTTCATTTGTTCATTTGTTCATTTGTTCATTTGTTCATTTGTCAATTCGACCAATTCTTCATTTGTTCATTTGTTCATTCGTTCATTTGTCTATTCGCTCATCTGTTTATTTGTTCATTTATTCATTTGTCTATTCGATCATTTGTTCATTCGTTCATTTGTTCATTTGTTCATTTGTTCATTTGTACACTTAGTCATTTGTTCATTCGCTAATTTGTTCATTCGTTCATTCGTTCATTTGTTCATTTGTTCATTTGTTCATTTGTTCATTTGTTCATTTGTTCATCTGTTCATTTGTTCATTTGTTCATTTGTTCATTTGTTCATTTGTTCATTTGTTCATTTGTTCATTTGTTCATTTGTTCATTTGTTCATTTGTTCATTTGTTCATTTGTTCATTTGTTCATTTGTTCATTTGTTCATTTGTTCATTTGTTCGTTTGTTCATTTGTTCGTTTGTTCATTTGTTCATTTGTTCATTTGTTCATTTGTTCATTTCTTTATTTGTTCATTTGTTCATTTCTTTATTTGTTCATTTGTTCATTTCTTTATTTGTTCATTTGTTCTTTTGCTCATTTGTTCATTTGTTCATTTGTTCATTTGTTCATTTGTTCATTTGTTGATTTGTTCATTCGTTCATTCGTTCATTTGTTCATTTGTTCATTTGTTTATTTGTTCATTTGTCAATTCGACCAATTATTCATTTGTTCATTTGTTCATTCGTTCATTTGTCTATTCGCTCAACTGTTTATTTGTTTATTTATTCATTTGTCTATTCGCTCATTTGTTCATTCGTTCATTTGTTCATTTGTTCATTTGTTCATTTGTTCATTTGTTCATTTGTTCATTTGTTCATTCGTTCATTTGTCTATTCGCTCAACTGTTTATTTGTTTATTTATTCATTTGTTCATTCGTTCATTTGTTCATTTGTTCATTTGTTCATTTGTTCATTTGTTCATTTGTCCATTTGTTCATTTGTTCATTTGTTCATTTGTTCATTTGTCAATTCGACCAATTATTCATTTGTTCATTTGTTCATTCGTTCATTTGTCTATTCGCTCATCTGTTTATTTGTTCATTTATTCATTTGTCTATTCGCTCATTTGTTCATTCGTTCATTTGTTCATTTGTTCATTTGTTCATTTGTACATTTATTCATTTGTTCATTTGTTCATTTGTTCATTTGTTCATTTGTTCATTTGTTCATTTGTTCATTTGTTTATTTGTTCATTTGTTCATTTGTTCATTTGTCAATTCGACCAATTATTCATTTGTTCATTTGTTCATTCGTTCATTTGTCTATTCGCTCAACTGTTTATTTGTTTATTTATTCATTTGTCTATTCGCTCATTTGTTCATTCGTTCATTTGTTCATTTGTTCATTTGTTCATTTGTTCATTTGTTCATTTGTTCATTTGTTCATTTGTTCATTTGTTCATTTGTTCATTCGTTCATTTGTCTATTCGCTCAACTGTTTATTTGTTTATTTATTCATTTGTTCATTCGTTCATTTGTTCATTTGTTCATTTGTTCATTTGTTCATTTGTTCATTTGTTCATTTGTTCATTTGTCCATTTGTTCATTTGTTCATTTGTTCATTTGTTCATTTGTCAATTCGACCAATTATTCATTTGTTCATTTGTTCATTCGTTCATTTGTCTATTCGCTCATCTGTTTATTTGTTCATTTATTCATTTGTCTATTCGCTCATTTGTTCATTCGTTCATTTGTTCATTTGTTCATTTGTTCATTTGTTCATTTGTTCATTTGTTCATTTGTTCATTTGTTCATTTGTTCATTTGTTCATTTGTTCATTTGTTCATTTGTTCATTTGCTCACTTGTTCATTTGTTCATTTGTTCATTTGTTCATTTGTTCATTTGTTCATTTGTTCATTCGTTCATTCGTCCATTCGTTCATTCGTTCAATTGTTCATTTGTTCATTTGTACATTTGATCATTTGTTCATTTGTTCATTTGTTCATTTGTTCATTTGTTCATTTGTTCATTTGTTCATTTGTTCATTTGTTCATTTGTTCATTTGTTCATTTGTTCATTTGTTCATTTGTTCATTTGTTCATTTCTTCATTTGTTCATTTGTTCATTTGTCAATTCGACCAATTATTCATTTGTTCATTTGTTCATTCGTTCATTTGTCTATTCGCTCATCTGTTTATTTGTTCATTTATTCATTTGTCTATTCGCTCATTTGTTCATTCGTTCATTTGTTCATTTGTTCATTTATTCATTTGTCTATTCGCTCATTTGTTCATTCGTTCATTTGTTCATTTGTTCATTTGTTCATTTGTACAATTATTCATTTGTTCATTCGCTAATTTGTTCATTCGTTCATTCGTTCATTTGTTCATTTGTTCATTTGTTCATTTGTTCATTCGTTCATTTGTTCATTTGTTCGTTTGTTCATTTGTACAATTAGTCATTTGTTCATTCGCTAATTTGTTCATTCGTTCATTCGTTCATTTGTTCATTTGTTCATTTGTTCATTTGTTCATTCGTTCATTTGTTCATTTGTTCTTTCGTTCATTTGTTCATTTGTTCATTTGTTCATTCGTTCATTCGTTCATTTGTTCATTTGTTCATTTGTTCATTTGTTCATTTGTTCATTTGTTCATTTGTTCATTTGTTCATTTGTTCATTTGTTCATTTGTTCATTTGTTCATTTGTTCATTTGTTCATTTGTCAATTCGACCAATTATTCATTTGTTCATTTGTTCATTCGTTCATTTGTCTATTCGCTCAACTGTTTATTTGTTCATTTATTCATTTGTCTATTCGCTCATTTGTTCATTGGTTCATTTGTTCATTTGTTCATTTGTTCATTTGTTCATTTGTTCATTTGTCCATTTGTTCATTTGTTCATTTGTTCATTTGTTCATTTGTCAATTCGACCAATTATTCATTTGTTCATTTGTTCATTTGTTCATTTGTTCATTTGTTCATTTGTTCATTTGTTCATTTGTTCATTTGTTCATTTGTTCATTTGTTCATTTGTTCATTTGTTCATTTGTTCATTTGTTCATTTGTTCATTTGTTCATTTGTTCATTTGTTCATTTGTCAATTCAACCAATTATTCATTTGTTCATTTGTTCATTCGTTCATTTGTCTATTCGCTCATCTGTTTATTTGTACATTTATTCATTTGTCTATTCGCTCATTTGTTCATTTGTACAATTAGTCATTTGTTCATTCGCTAATTTGTTCATTCGTTCATTTGTTCATTTGTTCATTCGTTCATTTGTTCATTTGTTCATTTGTTCATTTGTACAATTAGTCATTTGTTCATTCGCTAATTTGTTCATTCGTTCATTCGTTCATTTGTTCATTTGTTCATTTGTTCATTTGTTCATTCGTTCATTTGTTCTTTTGTTCTTTTGTTCATTTGTACAATTAGTCATTTGTTCATTTGTTCATTTGTTCATTTGTTCATTTGTTCATTTGTTCATTTGTTCATTTGTTCATTTGTTCATTTGTTTATTTGTTCATTTGTCAATTCGACCAATTATTCATTTGTTCATTTGTTCATTCGTTCATTTGTCTATTCGCTCAACTGTTTATTTGTTTATTTATTCATTTGTCTATTCGCTCATTTGTTCATTCGTTCATTTGTTCATTTGTTCATTTGTTCATTTGTTCATTTGTTCATTTGTTCATTCGTTCATTTGTCTATTCGCTCAACTGTTTATTTGTTTATTTATTCATTTGTTCATTCGTTCATTTGTTCATTTGTTCATTTGTTCATTTGTTCATTTGTTCATTTGTTCATTTGTTCATTTGTTCATTGGTTCTTTTGTTCATTTGTTCATTTGTTCATTTGTTCATTTGTTCATTTGTTCATTTGTTCATTGTTCATTTGTTCATTTGTTCATTTGTTCATTTGTTCATTTGTTCATTTGTTCATTTGTTCATTTGTTCGTTTGTCAATTCGACCAATTATTCATTTGTTCATTTGTTCATTCGTTCATTTGTCTACTCGCTCATCTGTTTATTTGTTCATTTATTCATTTGTCTATTCGCTCATTTGTTCATACGTTCATTTGTTCATTTGTTCATTTGTTCATTTGTACAATTAGTCATTTGTTCATTCGCTAATTTGTTCATTCGTTCATTCGTTCATTTGTTCATTTGTTCATTTGTTCATTTGTTCATTTGTTCATTCGTTCATTTGTTCATTTGTTCGTTGTTTCATTTGTACAATTAGTCATTTGTTCATTCGCTAATTTGTTCATTCGTTCATTCGTTCATTCGTTCATTTGTTCATTTGTTCATTTGTTCATTTGTTCATTTGTTCATTCGTTCATTCGTTCATTTGTTCATTTGTTCATTTGTTCATTTGTTCATTTGTCAATTCGACCAATTATTCATTTGTTCATTTGTTCATTCGTTCATTTGTCTATTCGCTCAACTGTTTATTTGTTCATTTATTCATTTGTCTATTCGCTCATTTGTTCATTCGTTCATTTGTTCATTTGTTCATTTGTTCATTTGTTCATTTGTTCATTTGTCCATTTGTTCATTTGTTCATTTGTTCATTTGTTCATTTGTTCATTTGTTCGTTTGTTCATTCGTTCGATTGTCTATTCGCTAATTTGTTCATTCGTTCATTCGTTCATTTGTTCATTTGTTCATTTGTTCATTTGTTCATTTGTTCGTTTGTTCATTCGTTCGATTGTCTATTCGCTAATTTGTTCATTCGTTCATTCGTTCATTTGTTCATTTGTTCATTTGTTCATTTGTTCATTTGTTCATTCGTTCATTTGTTCATTCGTTCTATTGTTCATTTGTTGATTTGTTCATTTGTTCATTTGTTCATTTGTTCAATTGCTCATTTGTTCATTTGTTCATTTGTTCATTTGTTCATTTGTTCATTTGTTGATTTGTTGATTTGTTCATTTGTTCATTTTTTCATTTGTTCATTTGTTCATTTGTTCATTTGTTCGTTTGTTCGTTTGTTCATTCGTTCGATTGTCTATTCGCTAATTTGTTCATTCGTTCATTCGTTCATTTGTTCATTTGTTCATTTGTTCATTCGTTCATTCGTTCATTTGTTCATTTGTTCATTTGTTCATTTGTTCATTTGTTCATTTGTTCATTTGTTCATTTGTTCATTTGTTCATTTGTTCATTTGTCAATTCGACCAATTATTCATTTGTTCATTTGTTCATTCGTTCATTTGTCTATTCGCTCAACTGTTTATTTGTTCATTTATTCATTTGTCTATTCGCTCATTTGTTCATTGGTTCATTTGTTCATTTGTTCATTTGTTCATTTGTTCATTTGTTCATTTGTTCATTTGTCCATTTGTTCATTTGTTCATTTGTTCATTTGTTCATTTGTCAATTCGACCAATTATTCATTTGTTCATTTGTTCATTCGTTCATTCGTTCATTCGTTCATTCGTTCATTCGTTCATTTGTTCAATTGTTCATTTGTTCATTTGTACATTTGATCATTTGTTCATTTGTTCATTTGTTCATTTGTTCATTCGTTCATTTGTTCATTTGTTCATTTGTTCATTTGTTCATTTGTGCATTTGTTCATTTGTTCATTTGTTCATTTGTTCATTTGTTCATTTGTTCATTTGTTCATTTGTTCATTTGTTCATTTGTTCATTTGTTCATTTGTTCATTTGTTCATTTGTTCATTTGTTCATTTGTTCATTTGTTCATTTGTTCATTTGTTCATTTGTTCATTTGTTCATTTGTTCATTTGTTCATTTGTTCATTTGTTCATTTGTTCATTTGTTCATTTGTTCATTTGTTCATTTGTCAATTCAACCAATTATTCATTTGTTCATTTGTTCATTCGTTCATTTGTCTATTCGCTCATCTGTTTATTTGTACATTTATTCATTTGTCTATTCGCTCATTTGTTCATTTGTACAATTAGTCATTTGTTCATTCGCTAATTTGTTCATTCGTTCATTCGTTCATTTGTTCATTTGTTCATTCGTTCATTTGTTCATTTGTTCATTTGTTCATTTGTACAATTAGTCATTTGTTCATTCGCTAATTTGTTCATTCGTTCATTCGTTCATTTGTTCATTTGTTCATTTGTTCATTCGTTCATTTGTTCTTTTGTTCTTTTGTTCATTTGTACAATTAGTCATTTGTTCATTTGTTCATTTGTTCATTTGTTCATTTGTTCATTTGTTCATTTGTTCATTTGTTTATTTGTTCATTTGTCAATTCGACCAATTATTCATTTGTTCATTTGTTCATTCGTTCATTTGTCTATTCGCTCAACTGTTTATTTGTTTATTTATTCATTTGTCTATTCGCTCATTTGTTCATTCGTTCATTTGTTCATTTGTTCATTTGTTCATTTGTTCATTTGTTCATTTGTTCATTCGTTCATTTGTCTATTCGCTCAACTGTTTATTTGTTTATTTATTCATTTGTTCATTCGTTCATTTGTTCATTTGTTCATTTGTTCATTTGTTCATTTGTTCATTTGTTCATTTGTTCATTTGTTCATTGGTTCTTTTGTTCATTTGTTCATTTGTTCATTTGTTCATTTGTTCATTTGTTCATTTGTTCATTGTTCATTTGTTCATTTGTTCATTTGTTCATTTGTTCATTTGTTCATTTGTTCATTTGTTCATTTGTTCATTTGTTCGTTTGTCAATTCGACCAATTATTCATTTGTTCATTTGTTCATTCGTTCATTTGTCTACTCGCTCATCTGTTTATTTGTTCATTTATTCATTTGTCTATTCGCTCATTTGTTCATACGTTCATTTGTTCATTTGTTCATTTGTTCATTTGTACAATTAGTCATTTGTTCATTCGCTAATTTGTTCATTCGTTCATTCGTTCATTTGTTCATTTGTTCATTTGTTCATTTGTTCATTTGTTCATTCGTTCATTTGTTCATTTGTTCGTTGTTTCATTTGTACAATTAGTCATTTGTTCATTCGCTAATTTGTTCATTCGTTCATTCGTTCATTCGTTCATTCGTTCATTTGTTCATTTGTTCATTTGTTCATTTGTTCATTTGTTCATTCGTTCATTCGTTCATTTGTTCATTTGTTCATTTGTTCATTTGTTCATTTGTCAATTCGACCAATTATTCATTTGTTCATTTGTTCATTCGTTCATTTGTCTATTCGCTCAACTGTTTATTTGTTCATTTATTCATTTGTCTATTCGCTCATTTGTTCATTCGTTCATTTGTTCATTTGTTCATTTGTTCATTTGTTCATTTGTCCATTTGTTCATTTGTTCATTTGTTCATTTGTTCATTTGTTCATTTGTTCGTTTGTTCATTCGTTCGATTGTCTATTCGCTAATTTGTTCATTCGTTCATTCGTTCATTTGTTCATTTGTTCATTTGTTCATTTGTTCATTTGTTCGTTTGTTCATTCGTTCGATTGTCTATTCGCTAATTTGTTCATTCGTTCATTCGTTCATTTGTTCATTTGTTCATTTGTTCATTTGTTCATTCGTTCATTTGTTCATTCGTTCTATTGTTCATTTGTTGATTTGTTCATTTGTTCATTTGTTCATTTGTTCAATTGCTCATTTGTTCATTTGTTCATTTGTTCATTTGTTCATTTGTTCATTTGTTGATTTGTTGATTTGTTCATTTGTTCATTTTTTCATTTGTTCATTTGTTCATTTGTTCATTTGTTCGTTTGTTCGTTTGTTCATTCGTTCGATTGTCTATTCGCTAATTTGTTCATTCGTTCATTCGTTCATTTGTTCATTTGTTCATTTGTTCATTTGTTCATTTGTTCATCTGTTCATTTGTTCATTTGTTCATTTGTTCATTTGTTCATTTGTTCATTTGTTCATTTGTTCATTTGTTCATTTGTTCATTTGTTCATTTGTTCATTTGTTCATTTGTTCATTTGTTCATTTGTTCATTTGTTCATTTGTTCATTTGTTCATTTGCTCACTTGTTCATTTGTTCATTTCTTTATTTGTTCATTTGTTCATTTCTTTATTTGTTCATTCGTTCATTTGTTCATTTGTTCATTTGTTCATTTGTTCATTTGTTCATTTGTTCATTTGTTCATTCGTTCATTTGTCTATTCGCTCAACTGTTTATTTGTTTATTTATTCATTTGTTCATTCGTTCATTTGTTCATTTGTTCATTTGTTCATTTGTTCATTTGTTCATTTGTCCATTTGTTCATTTGTTCATTTGTTCATTTGTTCATTTGTCAATTCGACCAATTATTCATTTGTTCATTTGTTCATTCGTTCATTTGTCTATTCGCTCATCTGTTTATTTGTTCATTTATTCATTTGTCTATTCGCTCATTTGTTCATTCGTTCATTTGTTCATTTGTTCATTTGTTCATTTGTACATTTATTCATTTGTTCATTTGTTCATTTGTTCATTTGTTCATTTGTTCATTTGTTCATTTGTTCATTTGTTTATTTGTTCATTTGTTCATTTGTTCATTTGTCAATTCGACCAATTATTCATTTGTTCATTTGTTCATTCGTTCATTTGTCTATTCGCTCAACTGTTTATTTGTTTATTTATTCATTTGTCTATTCGCTCATTTGTTCATTCGTTCATTTGTTCATTTGTTCATTTGTTCATTTGTTCATTTGTTCATTTGTTCATTTGTTCATTTGTTCATTTGTTCATTTGTTCATTCGTTCATTTGTCTATTCGCTCAACTGTTTATTTGTTTATTTATTCATTTGTTCATTCGTTCATTTGTTCATTTGTTCATTTGTTCATTTGTTCATTTGTTCATTTGTTCATTTGTTCATTTGTCCATTTGTTCATTTGTTCATTTGTTCATTTGTTCATTTGTCAATTCGACCAATTATTCATTTGTTCATTTGTTCATTCGTTCATTTGTCTATTCGCTCATCTGTTTATTTGTTCATTTATTCATTTGTCTATTCGCTCATTTGTTCATTCGTTCATTTGTTCATTTGTTCATTTGTTCATTTGTTCATTTGTTCATTTGTCCATTTGTTCATTTGTTCATTTGTTCATTTGTTCATTTGTTCATTTGTTCATTTGTTCATTTGTTCATTTGTTCATTTGTTCGTTTGTTCATTCGTTCGATTGTCTATTCGCTAATTTGTTCATTCGTTCATTTGTTCATTTGTTCATTTGTTCATTTGTTCATTTGTTCATCTGATCATTTGTTCATTTGTTCATTTGTTCATTTGTTCATTTGTTCATTTGTTCATTTGTTCATTCGTTCATTTGTTCATTCGTTCTATTGTTCATTTGTTCATTTGTTCATTTGTTCAATTGCTCATTTGTTCATTTGTTCATTTGTTCATTTGTTCATTTGTTCATTTGTTCATTTGTTCATTTGTTCATTTGTTCATTTGTTCATTTGTTCATTTGTTCATTTGCTCACTTGTTCATTTGTTCATTTGTTCATTTGTTCATTTGTTCATTTGTTCATTTGTTCATTCGTTCATTCGTCCATTCGTTCATTCGTTCAATTGTTCATTTGTTCATTTGTACATTTGATCATTTGTTCATTTGTTCATTTGTTCATTTGTTCATTTGTTCATTTGTTCATTTGTTCATTTGTTCATTTGTTCATTTGTTCATTTGTTCATTTGTTCATTTGTTCATTTGTTCATTTGTTCATTTGTTCATTTGTTCATTTGTTCATTTGTTCATTTGTTCATTTGTTCATTTGTTCATTTGTTCATTTGTTCATTTGTTCATTTGTCAATTCGACCAATTATTCATTTGTTCATTTGTTCATTCGTTCATTTGTCTATTCGCTCATCTGTTTATTTGTTCATTTATTCATTTGTCTATTCGCTCATTTGTTCATTCGTTCATTTGTTCATTTGTTCATTTATTCATTTGTCTATTCGCTCATTTGTTCATTCGTTCATTTGTTCATTTGTTCATTTGTTCATTTGTACAATTAGTCATTTGTTCATTCGCTAATTTGTTCATTCGTTCATTCGTTCATTTGTTCATTTGTTCATTTGTTCATTTGTTCATTCGTTCATTTGTTCATTTGTTCGTTTGTTCATTTGTACAATTAGTCATTTGTTCATTCGCTAATTTGTTCATTCGTTCATTCGTTCATTTGTTCATTTGTTCATTTGTTCATTTGTTCATTCGTTCATTTGTTCATTTGTTCTTTTGTTCATTTGTTCATTTGTTCATTTGTTCATTCGTTCATTCGTTCATTTGTTCATTTGTTCATTTGTTCATTTGTTCATTTGTTCATTTGTTCATTTGTTCATTTGTTCATTTGTTCATTTGTTCATTTGTTCATTTGTTCATTTGTTCATTTGTTCATTTGTTCATTTGTCAATTCGACCAATTATTCATTTGTTCATTTGTTCATTCGTTCATTTGTCTATTCGCTCAACTGTTTATTTGTTCATTTATTCATTTGTCTATTCGCTCATTTGTTCATTGGTTCATTTGTTCATTTGTTCATTTGTTCATTTGTTCATTTGTTCATTTGTTCATTTGTCCATTTGTTCATTTGTTCATTTGTTCATTTGTTCATTTGTCAATTCGACCAATTATTCGTTTGTTCATTTGTTCATTTGTTCATTTGTTCATTTGTTCATTTGTTCATTTGTTCATTTGTTCATTTGTTCATTTGTTCATTTGTTCATTTGTTCATTTGTTCATTTGTTCATTTGTTCATTTGTTCATTTGTTCATTTGTTCATTTGTTCATTTGTCAATTCAACCAATTATTCATTTGTTCATTTGTTCATTCGTTCATTTGTCTATTCGCTCATCTGTTTATTTGTACATTTATTCATTTGTCTATTCGCTCATTTGTTCATTTGTACAATTAGTCATTTGTTCATTCGCTAATTTGTTCATTCGTTCATTTGTTCATTTGTTTATTTGTTCATTTGTTCATTTGTTCATTTGTTCATTTGTTCATTTGTTCATTTGTTCATTTGTTTATTTGTTCATTTGTCAATTCGACCAATTATTCATTTGTTCATTTGTTCATTCGTTCATTTGTCTATTCGCTCAACTGTTTATTTGTTTATTTATTCATTTGTCTATTCGCTCATTTGTTCATTCGTTCATTTGTTCATTTGTTCATTTGTTCATTTGTTCATTTGTTCATTTGTTCATTCGTTCATTTGTCTATTCGCTCAACTGTTTATTTGTTTATTTATTCATTTGTTCATTCGTTCATTTGTTCATTTGTTCATTTGTTCATTTGTTCATTTGTTCATTTGTTCATTTGTTCATTGGTTCTTTTGTTCATTTGTTCATTTGTTCATTTGTTCATTTGTTCATTTGTTCATTTGTTCATTGTTCATTTGTTCATTTGTTCATTTGTTCATTTGTTCATTTGTTCATTTGTTCATTTGTTCATTTGTTCGTTTGTCAATTCGACCAATTATTCATTTGTTCATTTGTTCATTCGTTCATTTGTCTACTCGCTCATCTGTTTATTTGTTCATTTATTCATTTGTCTATTCGCTCATTTGTTCATACGTTCATTTGTTCATTTGTTCATTTGTTCATTTGTACAATTAGTCATTTGTTCATTCGCTAATTTGTTCATTCGTTCATTCGTTCATTTGTTCATTTGTTCATTTGTTCATTTGTTCATTTGTTCATTCGTTCATTTGTTCATTTGTTCGTTGTTTCATTTGTACAATTAGTCATTTGTTCATTCGCTAATTTGTTCATTCGTTCATTCGTTCATTCGTTCATTCGTTCATTTGTTCATTTGTTCATTTGTTCATTTGTTCATTTGTTCATTCGTTCATTCGTTCATTTGTTCATTTGTTCATTTGTTCATTTGTTCATTTGTCAATTCGACCAATTATTCATTTGTTCATTTGTTCATTCGTTCATTTGTCTATTCGCTCAACTGTTTATTTGTTCATTTATTCATTTGTCTATTCGCTCATTTGTTCATTCGTTCATTTGTTCATTTGTTCATTTGTTCATTTGTTCATTTGTCCATTTGTTCATTTGTTCATTTGTTCATTTGTTCATTTGTTCATTTGTTCGTTTGTTCATTCGTTCGATTGTCTATTCGCTAATTTGTTCATTCGTTCATTCGTTCATTTGTTCATTTGTTCATTTGTTCATTTGTTCATTTGTTCGTTTGTTCATTCGTTCGATTGTCTATTCGCTAATTTGTTCATTCGTTCATTCGTTCATTTGTTCATTTGTTCATTTGTTCATTTGTTCATTTGTTCATTCGTTCATTTGTTCATTCGTTCTATTGTTCATTTGTTGATTTGTTCATTTGTTCATTTGTTCATTTGTTCAATTGCTCATTTGTTCATTTGTTCATTTGTTCATTTGTTCATTTGTTCATTTGTTGATTTGTTGATTTGTTCATTTGTTCATTTTTTCATTTGTTCATTTGTTCATTTGTTCATTTGTTCGTTTGTTCGTTTGTTCATTCGTTCGATTGTCTATTCGCTAATTTGTTCATTCGTTCATTCGTTCATTTGTTCATTTGTTCATTTGTTCATTCGTTCATTCGTTCATTTGTTCATTTGTTCATTTGTTCATTTGTTCATTTGTTCATTTGTTCATTTGTTCATTTGTTCATTTGTTCATTTGTTCATTTGTTCATTTGTCAATTCGACCAATTATTCATTTGTTCATTTGTTCATTCGTTCATTTGTCTATTCGCTCAACTGTTTATTTGTTCATTTATTCATTTGTCTATTCGCTCATTTGTTCATTGGTTCATTTGTTCATTTGTTCATTTGTTCATTTGTTCATTTGTTCATTTGTTCATTTGTCCATTTGTTCATTTGTTCATTTGTTCATTTGTTCATTTGTCAATTCGACCAATTATTCATTTGTTCATTTGTTCATTCGTTCATTCGTTCATTCGTTCATTCGTTCATTCGTTCATTTGTTCAATTGTTCATTTGTTCATTTGTACATTTGATCATTTGTTCATTTGTTCATTTGTTCATTTGTTCATTCGTTCATTTGTTCATTTGTTCATTTGTTCATTTGTTCATTTGTGCATTTGTTCATTTGTTCATTTGTTCATTTGTTCATTTGTTCATTTGTTCATTTGTTCATTTGTTCATTTGTTCATTTGTTCATTTGTTCATTTGTTCATTTGTTCATTTGTTCATTTGTTCATTTGTTCATTTGTTCATTTGTTCATTTGTTCATTTGTTCATTTGTTCATTTGTTCATTTGTTCATTTGTTCATTTGTTCATTTGTTCATTTGTCAATTCAACCAATTATTCATTTGTTCATTTGTTCATTTGTCTATTCGCTCATCTGTTTATTTGTACATTTATTCATTTGTCTATTCGCTCATTTGTTCATTTGTACAATTAGTCATTTGTTCATTCGCTAATTTGTTCATTCGTTCATTCGTTCATTTGTTCATTTGTTCATTCGTTCATTTGTTCATTTGTACAATTAGTCATTTGTTCATTCGCTAATTTGTTCATTCGTTCATTCGTTCATTTGTTCATTTGTTCATTTGTTCATTTGTTCATTCGTTCATTTGTTCTTTTGTTCTTTTGTTCATTTGTACAATTAGTCATTTGTTCATTTGTTCATTTGTTCATTTGTTCATTTGTTCATTTGTTCATTTGTTCATTTGTTTATTTGTTCATTTGTCAATTCGACCAATTATTCATTTGTTCATTTGTTCATTCGTTCATTTGTCTATTCGCTCAACTGTTTATTTGTTTATTTATTCATTTGTCTATTCGCTCATTTGTTCATTCGTTCATTTGTTCATTTGTTCATTTGTTCATTTGTTCATTTGTTCATTTGTTCATTCGTTCATTTGTCTATTCGCTCAACTGTTTATTTGTTTATTTATTCATTTGTTCATTCGTTCATTTGTTCATTTGTTCATTTGTTCATTTGTTCATTTGTTCATTTGTTCATTTGTTCATTGGTTCTTTTGTTCATTTGTTCATTTGTTCATTTGTTCATTTGTTCATTTGTTCATTTGTTCATTGTTCATTTGTTCATTTGTTCATTTGTTCATTTGTTCATTTGTTCATTTGTTCATTTGTTCATTTGTTCATTTGTTCATTTGTTCGTTTGTCAATTCGACCAATTATTCATTTGTTCATTTGTTCATTCGTTCATTTGTCTACTCGCTCATCTGTTTATTTGTTCATTTATTCATTTGTCTATTCGCTCATTTGTTCATACGTTCATTTGTTCATTTGTTCATTTGTTCATTTGTACAATTAGTCATTTGTTCATTCGCTAATTTGTTCATTCGTTCATTCGTTCATTTGTTCATTTGTTCATTTGTTCATTTGTTCATTTGTTCATTCGTTCATTTGTTCATTTGTTCGTTGTTTCATTTGTACAATTAGTCATTTGTTCATTCGCTAATTTGTTCATTCGTTCATTCGTTCATTCGTTCATTCGTTCATTTGTTCATTTGTTCATTTGTTCATTTGTTCATTTGTTCATTCGTTCATTCGTTCATTTGTTCATTTGTTCATTTGTTCATTTGTTCATTTGTCAATTCGACCAATTATTCATTTGTTCATTTGTTCATTCGTTCATTTGTCTATTCGCTCAACTGTTTATTTGTTCATTTATTCATTTGTCTATTCGCTCATTTGTTCATTCGTTCATTTGTTCATTTGTTCATTTGTTCATTTGTTCATTTGTCCATTTGTTCATTTGTTCATTTGTTCATTTGTTCATTTGTTCATTTGTTCGTTTGTTCATTCGTTCGATTGTCTATTCGCTAATTTGTTCATTCGTTCATTCGTTCATTTGTTCATTTGTTCATTTGTTCATTTGTTCATTTGTTCGTTTGTTCATTCGTTCGATTGTCTATTCGCTAATTTGTTCATTCGTTCATTCGTTCATTTGTTCATTTGTTCATTTGTTCATTTGTTCATTCGTTCATTTGTTCATTCGTTCTATTGTTCATTTGTTGATTTGTTCATTTGTTCATTTGTTCATTTGTTCAATTGCTCATTTGTTCATTTGTTCATTTGTTCATTTGTTCATTTGTTCATTTGTTGATTTGTTGATTTGTTCATTTGTTCATTTTTTCATTTGTTCATTTGTTCATTTGTTCATTTGTTCGTTTGTTCGTTTGTTCATTCGTTCGATTGTCTATTCGCTAATTTGTTCATTCGTTCATTCGTTCATTTGTTCATTTGTTCATTTGTTCATTTGTTCATTTGTTCATCTGTTCATTTGTTCATTTGTTCATTTGTTCATTTGTTCATTTGTTCATTTGTTCATTTGTTCATTTGTTCATTTGTTCATTTGTTCATTTGTTCATTTGTTCATTTGTTCATTTGTTCATTTGTTCATTTGTTCATTTGTTCATTTGTTCATTTGTTCATTTGCTCACTTGTTCATTTGTTCATTTCTTTATTTGTTCATTTGTTCATTTCTTTATTTGTTCATTTGTTCTTTTGCTCATTTGTTCATTTGTTCATTTGTTCATTTGTTCATTTGTTGATTTGTTCATTCGTTCATTCGTTCATTTGTTCATTTGTTCATTTGTTCATTTGTTCATTTGCTCACTTGTTCATTTGTTCATTTGTTCATTTGTTCATTTGTTCATTTGTTCATTTGTTCATTCGTTCATTCGTTCATTCGTTCATTCGTTCATTTGTTCATTTGTTCATTTGTTCATTTGTTCATTTGATCATTTGCTCACTTGTTCATTTGTTCATTTGTTCATTTGTTCATTTGTTCATTCGTTCATTCGTTCATTCGTTCATTCGTTCATTCGTTCATTCGTTCAATTGTTCATTTGTTCATTTGTACATTTGATCATTTGTTCATTTGTTCATTTGTTCATTTGTTCATTTGTTCATTTGTTCATTTGTTCATTTGTTCATTTGTTCATTTGTTCATTTGTTCATTTGTTCATTTGTCAATTCGACCAATTATTCATTTGTTCATTTGTTCATTCGTTCATTCGTTCATTTGTTCATTTGTTCATTTGTTCTTTTGTTCATTTGTTCGTTTGTTCATTCGTTCGATTGTCTATTCGCTAATTTGTTCATTCGTTCATTTGTTCATTTGTTCATTTGTTCATTTGTTCATTTGTTCATCTGATCATTTGTTCATTTGTTCATTTGTTCATTTGTTCATTTGTTCATTTGTTCATTTGTTCATTTGTTCATTTGTTCATTTGTTCATTTGTTCATTCGTTCATTTGTTCATTCGTTCTATTGTTCATTTGTTGATTTGTTCATTTGTTCATTTGTTCATTTGTTCAATTGCTCATTTGTTCATTTGTTCATTTGTTCATTTGTTCATTTGTTCATTTGTTCATTTGTTCATTTGTTCATTTGTTCATTTGCTCACTTGTTCATTTGTTCATTTGTTCATTTGTTCATTTGTTCATTTGTTCATTTGTTCATTCGTTCATTCGCTCATTCGTTCATTCGTTCAATTGTTCATTTGTTCATTTGTACATTTGATCATTTGTTCATTTGTTCATTTGTTCATTTGTTCATTTGTTCATTTGTTCATTTGTTCATTTGTTCATTTGTTCATTTGTTCATTTGTTCATTTGTTCATTTGTTCATTTGTTCATTTGTTCATTTGTTCATTTGTTCATTTGTTCATTTGTTCATTTGTTCATTTGTTCATTTGTTCATTTGTTCATTTGTTCATTTGTCAATTCGACCAATTATTCATTTGTTCATTTGTTCATTCGTTCATTTGTCTATTCGCTCATCTGTTTATTTGTTCATTTATTCATTTGTCTATTCGCTCATTTGTTCATTCGTTCATTTGTTCATTTGTTCATTTGTTCATTTGTACAATTAGTCATTTGTTCATTCGCTAATTTGTTCATTCGTTCATTCGTTCATTTGTTCATTTGTTCATTTGTTCATTTGTTCATTCGTTCATTTGTTCATTTGTTCGTTTGTTCATTTGTACAATTAGTCATTTGTTCATTCGCTAATTTGTTCATTCGTTCATTCGTTCATTCGTTCATTTGTTCATTTGTTCATTTGTTCATTTGTTCATTTGTTCATCCGTTCATTCGTTCATTCGTTCATTTGTTCATTTGTTCATTTGTTCATTTGTTCATTTGTTCATTTGTTCATTTGTTCATTTGTTCATTTGTTCATTTGTTCATTTGTTCATTTGTTCATTTGTTCATTTGTTCATTTGTTCATTTGTTCATTTGTTCATTTGTTCATTTGTTCATTTGTTCATTTGTTCATTTGTTCATTTGTTCATTTGTCAATTCGACCAATTATTCATTTGTTCATTTGTTCATTCGTTCATTTGTCTATTCGCTCAACTGTATATTTGTTCATTTATTCATTTGTCTATTCGCTCATTTGTTCATTCGTTCATTTGTTCATTTGTTCATTTGTTCATTTGTTCATCTGTCCATTTGTTCATTTGTTCATTTGTTCATTTGTTCATTTGTTCATTTGTTCATTTGTTCATTTGTTCATTTGTTCGTTTGTTCATTCGTTCGATTGTCTATTCGCTAATTTGTTCATTCGTTCATTCGTTCATTTGTTCATTTGTTCATTTGTTCATCTGTTCATTTGTTCATTTGTTCATTTGTTCATTTGTTCATTTGTTCATTTGTTCATTTGTTCATTTGTTCATTTGTTCATTTGTTCATTTGTTCATTTGTTCATTTGTTCATTTGTTCATTTGTTCATTCGTTCATTTGTTCATTCGTTCTATTGTTCATTTGTTGATTTGTTCATTTGTTCATTTGATCATTTGTGCAATTGCTCATTTGTTCATTTGTTCATTTGTTCATTTGTTCATTTGTTGATTTGTTGATTTGTTCATTTGTTCATTTGTTCATTTGTTCATTTGTTCATTTGTTCATTTGTTCATTTGTCTATTCGCTCAACTGTTTATTTGTTTATTTATTCATTTGTCTATTCGCTCATTTGTTCATTCGTTCATTTGTTCATTTGTTCATTTGTTCATTTGTTCATTTGTCCATTTGTTCATTTGTTCATTTGTTCATTTGTTCATTTGTCAATTCGACCAATTATTCATTTGTTCATTTGTTCATTCGTTCATTTGTCTATTCGCTCATCTGTTTATTTGTTCATTTATTCATTTGTCTATTCGCTCATTTGTTCATTCGTTCATTTGTTCATTTGTTCATTTGTTCATCTGTACATTTATTCATTTGTTCATTTGTTCATTTGTTCATTTGTTCATTTGTTCATTTGTTCATTTGTTTATTTGTTCATTTGTTCATTTGTTCATTTGTTCATTTGTTCGTTTGTTCATTCGTTCGATTGTCTATTCGCTAATTTGTTCATTCGTTCATTTGTTCATTTGTTCATCTGTTCATTTGTTCATTTGTTCATTTGTTCATTTGTTCATTTGTTCATTTGTTCATTTGTTCATTTGTTCATTTGTTCATTCGTTCATTTGTTCATTCGTTCTATTGTTCATTTGTTGATTTGTTCATTTGTTCATTTGTTCATTTGTTCAATTGCTCATTTGTTCATTTGTTCATTTGTTCATTTGTTCATTTGTTCATTTGCTCATTTGTTCATTTGTTCATTTGTTCATTTGTTCATTTGTTCATTTGTTCATTTGCTCACTTGTTCATTTGTTCATTTGTTCATTTGTTCATTTGTTCATTTGTTCATTTGTTCATTCGTTCATTCGTTCATTCGTTCATTCGTTCAATTGTTCATTTGTTCATTTGTACATTTGATCATTTGTTCATTTGTTCATTTGTTCATTTGTTCATTTGTTCATTTGTTCATTTGTTCATTTGTTCATTTGTTCATTTGTTCATTTGTTCATTTGTTCATTTGTTCATTTGTTCATTTGTTCATTTGTTCATTTGTTCATTTGTTCATTTGTTCATTTGTTCATTTGTTCATTTGTTCATTTGTTCGTTTGTTCATTCGTTCGATTGTCTATTCGCTATTTTATTCATTCGTTCATTTGTTCATTTGTTCATTTGTTCATTTGTTCATTTGTTCATTTGTTCATTTGTTCATTTGTTCATTTGTTCATTTGTTCATTTGTTCATTTGTTCATTTGTTCATTTGTTCATTTGTTCATTTGTTCATTTGTTCATTTGTTCATTTGTTCATTTGTTCATTTGTTCATTTGTCAATTCGACCAATTATTCATTTGTTCATTTGTTCATTCGTTCATTTGTCTATTCGCTCATCTGTTTATTTGTTCATTTATTCATTTGTCTATTCGCTCACTTGTTCATTCGTTCATTTGTTCATTTGTTCATTTGTTCATTTGTACAATTAGTCATTTGTTCATTCGCTAATTTGTTCATTCGTTCATTCGTTCATTTGTTCATTTGTTCATTTGTTCATTTGTTCATTTGTTCATTCGTTCATTTGTTCATTTGTTCGTTTGTTCATTTGTACAATTAGTCATTTGTTCATTCGCTAATTTGTTCATTCGTTCATTTGTTCATTTGTTCATTTGTACATTTGTTCATTTGTTCATTTGTACATTCGTTCATTCGTTCATTCGTTCATTTGTTCATTTGTTCATTTGTTCATTTGTTCATTTGTTCATTTGTTCATTTGTTCATTTGTTCATTTGTCAATTCGACCAATTATTCATTTGTTCATTTGTTCATTCGTTCATTTTTCTATTCGCTCAACTGTTTATTTGTTCATTTATTCATTTGTCTATTCGCTCATTTGTTCATTCGTTCATTTGTTCATTTGTTCATTTGTTCATTTGTTCATTTGTTCATTTGTCCATTTGTTCATTTGTTCATTTGTTCATTTGTTCATTTGTTCGTTTGTTCATTCGTTCGATTGTCTATTCGCTAATTTGTTCATTCGTTCATTCGTTCATTTGTTCATTTGTTCATTTGTTCATCTGTTCATTTGTTCATTTGTTCATTTGTTCATTTGTTCATTTGTTCATTTGTTCATTTGTTCATTTGTTCATTTGTTCATTTGTTCATTTGTTCATTTGTTCATTTGTTCATTTGTTCATTTGTTCATTTGTTCATTCGTTCATTTGTTCATTCGTTCTATTGTTCATTTGTTGATTTGTTCATTTGTTCATTTGATCATTTGTTCAATTGCTCATTTGTTCATTTGTTCATTTGTTCATTTGTTCATTTGTTGATTTGTTGATTTGTTGATTTGTTCATTTGTTCATTTGTTCATTTGTTCATTTGTTCATTTGTTCATTTGTTCATTTGTTCATTTGTTCATTTGTTCATTTGTTCATTTGTTCATTTGTTCATTTGTCAATTCGACCAATTATTCATTTGTTCATTTGTTCATTCGTTCATTCGTTCATTTGTTCATTTGTTCATTTGTTCATTTGTTCATTTGTTCATTTGTTCATTTGTTCATTTGTTCATTTGTTCATTTGTTCGTTTGTTCATTCGTTCGATTGTCTATTCGCTAATTTGTTCATTCGTTCATTTGTTCATTTGTTCATTTGTTCATTTGTTCATTTGTTCATTTGTTCATTTGTTCATTTGTTCATTTTTTCATTTTTTCATTTGTTCATTTGTTCATTTGTTCATTCGTTCATTTGTTCATTCGTTCTATTGTTCATTTGTTGATTTGTTCATTTGTTCATTTGTTCATTTGTTCAATTGCTCATTTGTTCATTTGTTCATTTGTTCATTTGTTCATTTGTTCATTTGTTCATTTGTTCATTTGCTCACTAGTTCATTTGTTCATTTGTTCATTTGTTCATTTGTTCATTTGTCCATTTGTTCATTTGTTCATTTGTTCATTTGTTCATTTGTTCATTTGTTCATTTGTTCATTTGTTCATTTGTTCATTTGTTCATTTGTTCATTTGTTCATTTGTTAATTTGTTAATTTGTTCATTCGTTCATTCGTTCATTCTTTCATTCGTTCATTCGTTCATTCGTTCATTCGTTCATTCGTTCATTCGTTCATTTGTTCATTTGTTGATTTGTTCATTTGTTGATTTGTTCATTTGTTCATTTGTTCATTTGTTCATTTGTTCATTTGTTCATTTGTTCATTTGCTCACTTGTTCATTTGTTCATTTGTTCATTTGTTCATTTGTTCATTTGTTCATTTGTTCATTCGTTCATTCGTTCATTCGTTCATTCGTTCATTCGTTCAATTGATCATTTGTTCATTTGTACATTTGTTCATTTGTTCATTTGTTCATTTGTTCATTTGTTCATTTGTTCATTTGTTCATTTGTTCATTTGTCAATTCGACCAATTATTCATTTGTTCATTTGTTCATTCGTTCATTTGTCTATTCGCTCATCTGTTTATTTGTTCATTTATTCATTTGTCTATTCGCTCCTTTGTTCATTCGTTCATTTGTTCATTTGTTCATTTGTTCATTTGTACAATTAGTCATTTGTTCATTCGCTAATTTGTTCATTCGTTCATTCGTTCATTTGTTCATTTGTTCATTTGTTCATTTGTTCATTTGTTCATTCGTTCATTTGTTCATTTGTTCGTTTGTTCATTTGTACAATTAGTCATTTGTTCATTCGCTAATTTGTTCATTCGTTCATTCGTTCATTCGTTCATTCGTTCATTTGTTCATTTGTTCATTTGTTCATTTGTTCATTTGTTCATTCGTTCATTCGTTCATTTGTTCATTTGTTCATTTGTTCATTTGTTCATTTGTTCATCCGTTCATTCGTTCATTCGTTCATTTGTTCATTTGTTCATTTGTTCATTTGTTCATTTGTTCATTTGTTCATTTGTTCATTTGTTCATTTGTTCATTTGTTCATTTGTTCATTTGTTCATTTGTTCATTTGTTCATTTGTTCATTTGTTCATTTGTTCATTTGTTCATTTGTTCATTTGTTCATTTGTTCATTTGTCAATTCGACCAATTATTCATTTGTTCATTTGTTCATTCGTTCATTTGTCTATTCGCTCAACTGTATATTTGTTCATTTATTCATTTGTCTATTCGCTCATTTGTTCATTCGTTCATTTGTTCATTTGTTCATTTGTTCATTTGTTCATCTGTCCATTTGTTCATTTGTTCATTTGTTCATTTGTTCATTTGTTCATTTGTTCATTTGTTCATTTGTTCATTTGTTCGTTTGTTCATTCGTTCGATTGTCTATTCGCTAATTTGTTCATTCGTTCATTCGTTCATTTGTTCATTTGTTCATTTGTTCATCTGTTCATTTGTTCATTTGTTCATTTGTTCATTTGTTCAATGTTCATTTGTTCATTTGTTCATTTGTTCATTTGTTCATTTGTTCATTTGTTCATTTGTTCATTTGTTCATTTGTTCATTTGTTCATTTGTTCATTTGTTCATTCGTTCATTTGTTCATTCGTTCTATTGTTCATTTGTTGATTTGTTCATTTGTTCATTTGATCATTTGTTCAATTGCTCATTTGTTCATTTGTTCATTTGTTCATTTGTTCATTTGTTGATTTGTTGATTTGTTCATTTGTTCATTTGTTCATTTGTTCATTTGTTCATTTGTTCATTTGTTCATTTGTCTATTCGCTCAACTGTTTATTTGTTTATTTATTCATTTGTCTATTCGCTCATTTGTTCATTCGTTCATTTGTTCATTTGTTCATTTGTTCATTTGTTCATTTGTCCATTTGTTCATTTGTTCATTTGTTCATTTGTTCATTTGTCAATTCGACCAATTATTCATTTGTTCATTTGTTCATTCGTTCATTTGTCTATTCGCTCATCTGTTTATTTGTTCATTTATTCATTTGTCTATTCGCTCATTTGTTCATTCGTTCATTTGTTCATTTGTTCATTTGTTCATCTGTACATTTATTCATTTGTTCATTTGTTCATTTGTTCATTTGTTCATTTGTTCATTTGTTTATTTGTTCATTTGTTCATTTGTTCATTTGTTCATTTGTTCGTTTGTTCATTCGTTCGATTGTCTATTCGCTAATTTGTTCATTCGTTCATTTGTTCATTTGTTCATCTGTTCATTTGTTCATTTGTTCATTTGTTCATTTGTTCATTTGTTCATTTGTTCATTTGTTCATTTGTTCATTTGTTCATTCGTTCATTTGTTCATTCGTTCTATTGTTCATTTGTTGATTTGTTCATTTGTTCATTTGTTCATTTGTTCAATTGCTCATTTGTTCATTTGTTCATTTGTTCATTTGTTCATTTGTTCATTTGCTCATTTGTTCATTTGTTCATTTGTTCATTTGTTCATTTGTTCATTTGTTCATTTGCTCACTTGTTCATTTGTTCATTTGTTCATTTGTTCATTTGTTCATTTGTTCATTTGTTCATTCGTTCATTCGTTCATTCGTTCATTCGTTCAATTGTTCATTTGTTCATTTGTACATTTGATCATTTGTTCATTTGTTCATTTGTTCATTTGTTCATTTGTTCATTTGTTCATTTGTTCATTTGTTCATTTGTTCATTTGTTCATTTGTTCATTTGTTCATTTGTTCATTTGTTCGTTTGTTCATTCGTTCGATTGTCTATTCGCTATTTTATTCATTCGTTCATTTGTTCATTTGTTCATTTGTTCATTTGTTCATTTGTTCATCTGATCATTTGTTCATTTGTTCATTTGTTCATTTGTTCATTTGTTCATTTGTTCATTTGTTCATTTGTTCATTTGTTCATTTGTTCATTCGTTCATTTGTTCATTCGTTCTATTGTTCATTTGTTGATTTGTTCATTTGTTCATTTGTTCATTTGTTCAATTGCTCATTTGTTCATTTGTTCATTTGTTCATTTGTTCATTTGTTCATTTGTTCATTTGTTCATTTGTTCATTTGTTCATTTGTTCATTTGCTCACTTGTTCATTTGTTCATTTGTTCATTTGTTCATTTGTTCATTTGTTCATTCGTTCATTCGCTCATTCGTTCATTCGTTCAATTGTTCATTTGTTCATTTGTACATTTGATCATTTGATCATTTGATCATTTGTTCATTTGTTCATTTGTTCATTTGTTCATTTGTTCATTTGTTCATTTGTTCATTTGTTCATTTGTTCATTTGTTCATTTGTTCATTTGTTCATTTGTTCATTTGTTCATTTGTTCATTTGTTCATTTGTTCATTTGTTCATTTGTTCATTTGTTCATTTGTTCATTTGTTCATTTGTCAATTCGACCAATTATTCATTTGTTCATTTGTTCATTCGTTCATTTGTCTATTCGCTCATCTGTTTATTTGTTCATTTATTCATTTGTCTATTCGCTCACTTGTTCATTCGTTCATTTGTTCATTTGTTCATTTGTTCATTTGTACAATTAGTCATTTGTTCATTCGCTAATTTGTTCATTCGTTCATTCGTTCATTTGTTCATTTGTTCATTTGTTCATTTGTTCATTTGTTCATTCGTTCATTTGTTCATTTGTTCGTTTGTTCATTTGTACAATTAGTCATTTGTTCATTCGCTAATTTGTTCATTCGTTCATTCGTTCATTCGTTCATTTGTTCATTTGTTCATTTGTACATTTGTTCATTTGTTCATTTGTACATTCGTTCATTCGTTCATTCGTTCATTTGTTCATTTGTTCATTTGTTCATTTGTTCATTTGTTCATTTGTTCATTTGTTCATTTGTTCATTTGTCAATTCGACCAATTATTCATTTGTTCATTTGTTCATTCGTTCATTTGTCTATTCGCTCAACTGTTTATTTGTTCATTTATTCATTTGTCTATTCGCTCATTTGTTCATTCGTTCATTTGTTCATTTGTTCATTTGTTCATTTGTTCATTTGTTCATTTGTCCATTTGTTCATTTGTTCATTTGTTCATTTGTTCATTTGTTCGTTTGTTCATTCGTTCGATTGTCTATTCGCTAATTTGTTCATTCGTTCATTCGTTCATTTGTTCATTTGTTCATTTGTTCATCTGTTCATTTGTTCATTTGTTCATTTGTTCATTTGTTCATTTGTTCATTTGTTCATTTGTTCATTTGTTCATTTGTTCATTTGTTCATTTGTTCATTCGTTCATTTGTTCATTCGTTCTATTGTTCATTTGTTGATTTGTTCATTTGTTCATTTGATCATTTGTTCAATTGCTCATTTGTTCATTTGTTCATTTGTTCATTTGTTCATTTGTTGATTTGTTGATTTGTTGATTTGTTCATTTGTTCATTTGTTCATTTGTTCATTTGTTCATTTGTTCATTTGTTCATTTGTTCATTTGTTCATTTGTCAATTCGACCAATTATTCATTTGTTCATTTGTTCATTCGTTCATTCGTTCATTTGTTCATTTGTTCATTTGTTCATTTGTTCATTTGTTCATTTGTTCATTTGTTCATTTGTTCATTTGTTCATTTGTTCATTTGTTCGTTTGTTCATTCGTTCGATTGTCTATTCGCTAATTTGTTCATTCGTTCATTTGTTCATTTGTTCATTTGTTCATTTGTTCATTTGTTCATTTGTTCATTTGTTCATTTGTTCATTTTTTCATTTTTTCATTTGTTCATTTGTTCATTTGTTCATTCGTTCATTTGTTCATTCGTTCTATTGTTCATTTGTTGATTTGTTCATTTGTTCATTTGTTCATTTGTTCAATTGCTCATTTGTTCATTTGTTCATTTGTTCATTTGTTCATTTGTTCATTTGTTCATTTGTTCATTTGCTCACTAGTTCATTTGTTCATTTGTTCATTTGTTCATTTGTTCATTTGTCCATTTGTTCATTTGTTCATTTGTTCATTTGTTCATTTGTTCATTTGTTCATTTGTTCATTTGTTCATTTCTTCATTTGTTCATTTGTTCATTTGTTCATTTGTTAATTTGTTAATTTGTTCATTCGTTCATTCGTTCATTCTTTCATTCGTTCATTCGTTCATTCGTTCATTCGTTCATTCGTTCATTCGTTCATTCGTTCATTTGTTCATTTGTTGATTTGTTCATTTGTTGATTTGTTCATTTGTTCATTTGTTCATTTGTTCATTTGATCATTTGTTCATTTGTTCATTTGCTCACTTGTTCATTTGTTCATTTGTTCATTTGTTCATTTGTTCATTTGTTCATTTGTTCATTCGTTCATTCGTTCATTCGTTCATTCGTTCATTCGTTCAATTGATCATTTGTTCATTTGTACATTTGTTCATTTGTTCATTTGTTCATTTGTTCATTTGTTCATTTGTTCATTTGTTCATTTGTTCATTTGTTCATTTGTCAATTCGACCAATTATTCATTTGTTCATTTGTTCATTCGTTCATTTGTCTATTCGCTCATCTGTTTATTTGTTCATTTATTCATTTGTCTATTCGCTCCTTTGTTCATTCGTTCATTTGTTCATTTGTTCATTTGTTCATTTGTACAATTAGTCATTTGTTCATTCGCTAACTTGTTCATTCGTTCATTCGTTCATTTGTTCATTTGTTCATTTGTTCATTTGTTCATTCGTTCATTTGTTCATTTGTTCGTTTGTTCATTTGTACAATTAGTCATTTGTTCATTCGCTAATTTGTTCATTCGTTCATTCGTTCATTTGTTCATTTGTTCATTTGTTCATTTGTTCATTTGTTCATTCGTTCATTCGTTCATTTGTTCATTTGTTCATTTGTTCATTTGTTCATTTGTTCATTTGTTCATTTGTTCATTTGTTCATTTGTTCATTTGTTCATTTGTTCATTTGTTCATTTGTTCATTTGTTCATTTGTTCATTTGTTCATTTGTTCATTTGTTCATTTGCTCACTTGTTCATTTGTTCATTTGTTCATTTGTTCATTTGTTCATTTGTTCATTTGTTCATTTGTTCATTCGTTCATTCGTTCATTCGTTCATTCGTTCAATTGTTCATTTGTTCATTTGTACATTTGATCATTTGTTCATTTGTTCATTTGTTCATTTGTTCATTTGTTCATTTGTTCATTTGTTCATTTGTTCATTTGTTCATTTGTTCATTTGTTCATTTGTTCATTTGTTCATTTGTTCTTTTGTTCATTTGTTCATTTGTTCATTTGTTCATTTGTTCATTTGTTCATTTGTTCATTTGTTCATTTGTTCATTCGTTCATTTGTTCATTTGTTCATTTGTTCATTTGTTCATTTGTTCATCTGATCATTTGTTCATTTGTTCATTTGTTCATTTGTTCATTTTTTCATTTGTTCATTTGTTCATTTGTTCATTTGTTCATTTGTTCATTCGTTCATTTGTTCATTCGTTCTATTGTTCATTTGTTGATTTGTTCATTTGTTCATTTGTTCATTTGTTCAATTGCTCATTTCTTCATTTGTTCATTTGTTCATTTGTTCATTTGTTCATTTGTTCATTTGCTCACTTGTTCATTTGTTCATTTGTTCATTTGTTCATTTGTTCATTTGTTCATTTGTTCATTCGTTCATTCGCTCATTCGTTCATTCGTTCATTTGTTCATTTGTTCATTTGTTCATTTGTTCATTTGTTCATTTGTCAATTCGACCAATTATTCATTTGTTCATTTGTTCATTCGTTCATTTGTCTATTCGCTCAACTGTTTATTTGTTCATTTATTCATTTGTCTATTCGCTCATTTGTTCATTCGTTCATTTGTTCATTTGTTCATTTGTTCATTTGTTCATTTGTCCATTTGTTCATTTGTTAATTTGTTCATTTGTTCATTTGTTCATTTGTTCATTTGTTCGTTTGTTCATTCGTTCATTTGTTCGTTTGTTCATTCGTTCGATTGTCTATTCGCTAATTTGTTCATTCGTTCATTCGTTCATTTGTTCATTTGTTCATTTGTTCATTTGTTCATTTGTTCGTTTGTTCATTCGTTCGATTGTCTATTCGCTAATTTGTTCATTCGTTCATTCGTTCATTTGTTCATTTGTTCATTTGTTCATTTGTTCATTCGTTCATTCGTTCATTTGTTCATTTGTTCATTTGTTCATTTGTTCATTTGTTCATTTGTTCATTCGTTCATTCGTTCATTCGTTCATTTGTTCATTTGTTCATTTGTTCATTTGTTCATTTGATCATTTGCTCACTTGTTCATTTGTTCATTTGTTCATTTGTTCATTTGTTCATTTGTTCATTTGTTCATTTGTTCATTTGTTCATTCGTTCATTCGTTCATTCGTTCATTTGTTCAATTGTTCATTTGTTCATTTGTACATTTGATCATTTGTTCATTTGTTCATTTGTTCATTTGATCATTTGTTCATTTGTTCATTTGTTCATTTGTTCATTTGTTCATTTGTCAATTCGACCAATTATTCATTTGTTCATTTGTTCATTCGTTCATTCGTTCATTTGTTCATTTGTTCATTTGTTCATTTGTTCATTTGTTCATTTGTTCATTTGTTCATTTGTTCATTTGTTCATTTGTTCATTTGTTCGTTTGTTCATTCGTTCGATTGTCTATTCGCTAATTTGTTCATTCGTTCATTTGTTCATTTGTTCATTTGTTCATTTGTTCATTTGTTCATCTGATCATTTGTTCATTTGTTCATTTGTTCATTTGTTCATTTGTTCATTTGTTCATTTGTTCATTTGTTCATTTGTTCATTTGTTCATTCGTTCATTTGTTCATTCGTTCTATTGTTCATTTGTTGATTTGTTCATTTGTTCATTTGTTCATTTGTTCATTTGTTCAATTGCTCATTTGTTCATTTGTTCATTTGTTCATTTGTTCATTTGTTCATTTGTTCATTTGCTCACTTGTTCATTTGTTCATTTGTTCACTTGTTCATTTGTTCATTTGTTCATTTGTTCATTTGTTCATTTGTTCATTTGTTCATTCGTTCATTCGCTCATTCGTTCATTCGTTCAATTGTTCATTTGTTCATTTGTACATTTGATCATTTGTTCATTTGTCCATTTGTTCATTTGTTCATTTGTTCATTTGTTCATTTGTTCATTTGTTCATTTGTTCATTTGTTCATTTGTTCATTTGTTCATTGGTTCATTTGTTCATTTGTTCATTTGTCAATTCGACCAATTATTCATTTGTTCATTTGTTCATTCGTTCATTTGTCTATTCGCTCATCTGTTTATTTGTTCATTTATTCATTTGTCTATTCGCTCATTTGTTCATTCGTTCATTTGTTCATTTGTTCATTTGTTCATTTGTACAATTAGTCATTTGTTCATTCGCTAATTTGTTCATTCGTTCATTCGTTCATTTGTTCATTTGTTCATTTGTTCATTTGTCCATTTGTTCATTTGTTCATTTGTTCATTTGTTCATTTGTTCGTTTGTTCATTTGTTCATTTGTTCATTTGCTCACTTGTTCATTTGTTCATTTGTTCATTTTTTCATTTGTTCATTTGCTCACTTGTTCATTTGTTCATTTGTTCATTTGTTCATTTGTTCATTTGTTCATTTGTTCATTTGTTCATTTGTTCATTCGTTCATTCGTTCATTTGTTCATTTGTTCGTTTGTTCATTTGTACAATTAGTCATTTGTTCATTCGCTAATTTGTTCATTCGTTCATTCGTTCATTCGTGCATTTGTTCATTTGTTCATTTGTTCATTTGTTCATTTGTTCATTCGTTCATTCGTTCATTTGTTCATTTGTTCATTTGTTCATTTGTTCATTTGTTCATTTGTTCATTTGTTCATTTGTTCATTTGTCAATTCGACCAATTATTCATTTGTTCATTTGTTCATTCGTTCATTTGTTCATTTGTTCATTTGTTCATTTGTTCATTTGTTCATTTGTTCATTTGTTCATTTGTTCATTTGTCAATTCGACCAATTATTCATTTGTTCATTTGTTCATTCGTTCATTTGTCTATTCGCTCAACTGTTTATTTGTTCATTTATTCATTTGTCTATTCGCTCATTTGTTCATTCGTTCATTTGTTCATTTGTTCATTTGTTCATTTGTTCATTTGTTCATTTGTCCATTTGTTCATTTGTTCATTTGTTCATTTGTTCATTTGTTCATTTGTTCATTTGTTCGTTTGTTCATTCGTTCGATTGTCTATTCGCTAATTTGTTCATTCGTTCATTCTTTCATTTGTTCATTTGTTCATTTGTTCATTTGTTCATTTGTTCATCTGTTCATTTGTTCATTTGTTCTTTTGTTCATTTGTTCATTTCTTCATTTGTTCATTTGTTCATTTGTTCATTCGTTCATTTGTTCATTCGTTCTATTGTTCATTTGTTGATTTGTTCATTTGTTCATTTGTTCATTTGTTCAATTGCTCATTTGTTCATTTGTTCATTTGTTCATTTGTTCATTTGTTGAATTGTTGATTTGTTGATTTGTTCATTTGTTCATTTGTTGATTTGTTCATTTGTTCATTTGTTCATTTGTTCATTTGTTCATTTTTTCATTTGTTCATTTGTTCATTTGTTCATTTGTTCATTTGTTCATTTGTTCATTTGTTAATTTGTTCATTCGTTCATTCGTTCATTCGTTCATTCGTTCATTCGTTCATTCGTTCATTCGTTCATTCGTTCATTCGTTCATTTGTTCATTTGTTGATTTGTTCATTTGTTGATTTGTTCATTTGTTCATTTGTTCATTTGTTCATTTGTTCATTTGTTCATTTGTTCATTTGCTCACTTGTTCATTTGTTCATTTGTTCATTTGTTCATTTGTTCATTTGTTCATTTGTTCATTTGTTCATTCGTTCATTCGTTCATTCGTTCATTCGTTCATTCGTTCAATTGATCATTTGTTCATTTGTACATTTGTTCATTTGTTCATTTGTTCATTTGTTCATTTGTTCATTTGTTCATTTGTTCATTTGTTCATTTGTTCATTTGTCAATTCGACCAATTATTCATTTGTTCATTTGTTCATTCGTTCATTCGTTCATTTGTTCATTTGTTCATTTGTTCATTTGTTCATTTGTTCATTTGTTCATTTGTTCATTTGTTCATTTGTTCGTTTGTTCATTCGTTCGATTGTCTATTCGCTAATTTGTTCATTCGTTCATTTGTTCATTTGTTCATTTGTTCATTTGTTCATCTGAACATTTGTTCATTTGTTCATTTGTTCATTTGTTCATTTTTTCATTTGTTCATTTGTTCATTTGTTCATTTGTTCATTTGTTCATTCGTTCATTTGTTCATTCGTTCTATTGTTCATTTGTTGATTTGTTCATTTGTTCATTTGTTCATTTGTTCAATTGCTCATTTGTTCATTTGTTCATTTGTTCATTTGTTCATTTGTTCATTTGTTCATTTGCTCACTTGTTCATTTGTTCATTTGTTCATTTGTTCATTTGTTCATTTGTTCATTTGTTCATTCGTTCATTCGCTCATTCGTTCATTCGTTCAATTGTTCATTTGTTCATTTGTACATTTGATCATTTGTTCATTTGTTCATTTGTTCATTTGTTCATTTGTTCATTTGTTCATTAGTTCATTTGTTCATTTGTTCATTTGTTCATTTGTTCATTTGTTCATTTGTTCATTTGTTCATTTGTTCATTTGTTCATTTGTTCATTTGTTCATTTGTTCATTTGTTCATTTGTCAATTCGACCAATTATTCATTTGTTCATTCGTTCATTCGTTCATTTGTTCATTTGTTCATTTGTTCATTTGTTCATTTGTTCATTTGTTCATTTGTTCATTTGTTCATTTGTTCGTTTGTTCATTCGTTCGATTGTCTATTCGCTAATTTGTTCATTCGTTCATTTGTTCATTTGTTCATTTGTTCATTTGTTCATTTGTTCATCTGATTATTTGTTCATTTGTTCATTTGTTGATTTGTTGATTTGTTGATTTGTTCATTTGTTCATTTGTTCATTTGTTCATTTGTTCATTTGTTCATTTGTTCATTTGTTCATTTGTTCATTTGTTCATTTGTTCATTTGTTCATTTGTCAATTCGACCAATTATTCATTTGTTCATTTGTTCATTCGTTCATTCGTTCATTTGTTCATTTGTTCATTTGTTCATTTGTTCATTTGTTCATTTGTTCATTTGTTCATTTGTTCATTTGATCGTTTGTTCATTCGTTCGATTGTCTATTCGCTAATTTGTTCATTCGTTCATTTGTTCATTTGTTCATTTGTTCATTTGTTCATTTGTTCATCTGATCATTTGTTCATTTGTTCATTTGTTCATTTGTTCATTTTTTCATTTTTTCATTTGTTCATTTGTTCATTTGTTCATTTGTTCATTTGTTCATTCGTTCATTTGTTCATTCGTTCTATTGTTCATTTGTTGATTTGTTCATTTGTTCATTTGTTCATTTGTTCATTTGTTCAATTGCTCATTTGTTCATTTGTTCATTTGTTCATTTGTTCATTTGTTCATTTGCTCACTTGTTCATTTGTTCATTTGTTCATTTGTTCATTTGTTCATTTGTTCATTTGTTCATTCGTTCATTCGTTCATTCGCTCATTCGTTCATTCGTTCAATTGTTCATTTGTTCATTTGTACATTTGATCATTTGTTCATTTGTTCATTTGTTCATTTGTTCATTTGTTCATTTGTTCATTTGTTCATTTGTTCATTTGTTCATTTGTTCATTTGTTCATTTGTTCATTTGTTCATTTGTTCATTTGTTCATTTGTTCATTTGTTCATTTGTTCATTTGTTCATTTGTTCATTTGTTCATTTGTCAATTCGACCAATTATTCATTTGTTCATTCGTTCATTCGTTCATTTGTTCATTTGTTCATTTGTTCATTTGTTCATTTGTTCATTTGTTCATTTGTTCATTTGTTCATTTGTTCGTTTGTTCATTCGTTCGATTGTCTATTCGCTAATTTGTTCATTCGTTCATTTGTTCATTTGTTCATTTGTTCATTTGTTCATTTGTTCATCTGATTATTTGTTCATTTGTTCATTTGTTGATTTGTTGATTTGTTGATTTGTTCATTTGTTCATTTGTTCATTTGTTCATTTGTTCATTTGTTCATTTGTTCATTTGTTCATTTGTTCATTTGTTCATTTGTTCATTTGTTCATTTGTTCATTTGTCAATTCGACCAATTATTCATTTGTTCATTTGTTCATTCGTTCATTCGTTCATTTGTTCATTTGTTCATTTGTTCATTTGTTCATTTGTTCATTTGTTCATTTGTTCATTTGTCAATTCGACCAATTATTCATTTGTTCATTTGTTCATTCGTTCATTCGTTCATTTGTTCATTTGTTCATTTGTTCATTTGTTCATTTGTTCATTTGTTCATTTGTTCATTTGTTCATTTGATCGTTTGTTCATTCGTTCGATTGTCTATTCGCTAATTTGTTCATTCGTTCATTTGTTCATTTGTTCATTTGTTCATTTGTTCATTTGTTCATCTGATCATTTGTTCATTTGTTCATTTGTTCATTTGTTCATTTTTTCATTTGTTCATTTGTTCATTTGTTCATTTGTTCATTTGTTCATTCGTTCATTTGTTCATTCGTTCTATTGTTCATTTGTTGATTTGTTCATTTGTTCATTTGTTCATTTGTTCAATTGCTCATTTGTTCATTTGTTCATTTGTTCATTTGTTCATTTGTTCATTTGTTCATTTGCTCACTTGTTCATTTGTTCATTTGTTCATTTGTTCATTTGTTCATTTGTTCATTTGTTCATTCGTTCATTCGCTCATTCGTTCATTCGTTCAATTGTTCATTTGTTCATTTGTACATTTGATCATTTGTTCATTTGTTCATTTGTTCATTTGTTCATTTGTTCATTTGTTCATTTGTTCATTTGTTCATTTGTTCATTTGTTCATTTGTTCATTTGTTCATTTGTTCATTTGTTCATTTGTTCATTTGTTCATTTGTTCATTTGTTCATTTGTTCATTTGTTCATTTGTTCATTTGTTCATTTGTTCATTTGTTCATTTGTTCATTTGTTCATTTGTTCATTTGTCAATTCGACCAATTATTCATTTGTTCATTTGTTCATTCGTTCATTTGTCTATTCGCTCATCTGTTTATTTGTTCATTTATTCATTTGTCTATTCGCTCATTTGTTCATTCGTTCATTTGTTCATTTGTTCATTTGTTCATTTGTACAATTAGTCATTTGTTCATTCGCTAATTTGTTCATTCGTTCATTCGTTCATTTGTTCATTTGTTCATTTGTTCATTTGTTCATTCGTTCATTTGTTCATTTGTTCGTTTGTTCATTTGTACAATTAGTCATTTGTTCATTCGCTAATTTGTTCATTCGTTCATTCGTTCATTCGTTCATTTGTTCATTTGTTCATTTGTTCATTTGTTCATTTGTTCATTTGTTCATTTGTTCATTCGTTCATTCGTTCATTCGTTCATTTGTTCATTTGTTCATTTGTTCATTTGTTCATTTGTTCATTTGTTCATTTGTTCATTTGTTCATTTGTTCATTTGTTCATTTGTTCATTTGTTCATTTGTTCATTTGTTCATTTGTTCATTTGTTGATTTGTTGATTTGTTCATTTGTTCATTTGTTCATTTGTCAATTCGACCAATTATTCATTTGTTCATTTGTTCATTCGTTCATTTGTCTATTCGCTCAACTGTTTATTTGTTCATTTATTCATTTGTCTATTCGCTCATTTGTTCATTCGTTCATTTGTTCATTTGTTCATTTGTTCATTTGTTCATTTGTTCATTTGTCCATTTGTTCATTTGTTCATTTGTTCATTTGTTCATTTGTTCATTTGTTCATTTGTTCATTTGTTCGTTTGTTCATTCGTTCGATTGTCTATTCGCTAATTTGTTCATTCGTTCATTCTTTCATTTGTTCATTTGTTCATTTGTTCGTTTGTTCATTTGTTCATTTGTTCATCTGTTCATTTGTTCATTTGTTCTTTTGTTCATTTGTTCATTTGTTCATTTGTTCATTCGTTCATTTGTTCATTCGTTCTATTGTTCACTTGTTGATTTGTTCATTTGTTCATTTGTTCATTTGTTCAATTGCTCATTTGTTCATTTGTTCATTTGTTCATTTGTTCATTTGTTCATTTGTTGAATTGTTGATTTGTTGATTTGTTGATTTGTTCATTTGTTCATTTGTTCATTTGTTCATTTGTTCATTTGTTCATTTGTTCATTTGTTCATTTGTTCATTTGTTCATTTGTTAATTTGTTCATTCGTTCATTCGTTCATTCGTTCATTCGTTCATTCGTTCATTCGTTCATTCGTTCATTCGTTCATTCGTTCATTCGTTCATTCGTTCATTTGTTCATTTGTTGATTTGTTCATTTGTTGATTTGTTCATTTGTTCATTTGTTCATTTGTTCATTTGTTCATTTGTTCATTTGCTCACTTGTTCATTTGTTCATTTGTTCATTTGTTCATTTGTTCATTTGTTCATTTGTTCATTTGTTCATTCGTTCATTCGTTCATTCGTTCATTCGTTCATTCGTTCATTCGTTCAATTGATCATTTGTTCATTTGTACATTTGTTCATTTGTTCATTTGTTCATTTGTTCATTTGTTCATTTGTTCATTTGTTCATTTGTTCATTTGTTCATTTGTCAATTCGACCAATTATTCATTTGTTCATTTGTTCATTCGTTCATTCGTTCATTTGTTCATTTGTTCATTTGTTCATTTGTTCATTTGTTCATTTGTTCATTTGTTCATTTGTTCATTTGTTCATTTGTTCATTTGTCAATTCGACCAATTATTCATTTGTTCATTTGTTCATTCGTTCATTTGTCTATTCGCTCAACTGTTTATTTGTTCATTTATTCATTTGTCTATTCGCTCATTTGTTCATTCGTTCATTTGTTCATTTGTTCATTTGTTCATTTGTTCATTTGTCCATTTGTTCATTTGTTCATTTGTTCATTTGTTCATTTGTTCGTTTGTTCATTCGTTCGATTGTCTATTCGCTAATTTGTTCATTCGTTCATTCGTTCATTTGTTCATTTGTTCATTTGTTCATTTGTTCATTTGTTCATTTGTTCGTTTGTTCATTTGTTCATTTGTTCATTTGTTCATTTGTTCATTTGTTCATTTGTTCATTTGTTCATTCCTTCATTTGTTCATTCGTTCTATTGTTCATTTGTTGATTTGTTCATTTGTTCATTTGATCATTTGTTCAATTGCTCATTTGTTCATTTGTTCATTTGTTCATTTGTTCATTTGTTGATTTGTTGATTTGTTGATTTGTTCATTTGTTCATTTGTTCATTTGTTCATTTGTTCATTTGTTCATTTGTTCATTTGTTCATTTGTTCATTTGTTCATTTGTTCATTTGTTCATTTGTTCATTTGTTCATTTGTTCATTTGTTCATTTGTTCATTTGTTCATTTGTCAATTCGACCAATTATTCATTTGTTCATTTGTTCATTCGTTCATTCGTTCATTTGTTCATTTGTTCATTTGTTCATTTGTTCATTTGTTCATTTGTTCATTTGTTCATTTGTTCATTTGTTCATTTGTTTGTTTGTTCATTCGTTCGATTGTCTATTCGCTAATTTGTTCATTCGTTCATTTGTTCATTTGTTCATTTGTTCATTTGTTCATTTGTTCATCTGATCATTTGTTCATTTGTTCATTTGTTCATTTGTTCATTTTTTCATTTGTTCATTTGTTCATTTGTTCATTTGTTCATTTGTTCATTCGTTCATATGTTCATTCGTTCTATTGTTCATTTGTTGATTTGTTCATTTGTTCATTTGTTCATTTGTTCAATTGCTCATTTGTTCATTTTTTCATTTGTTCATTTGTTCATTTGTTCATTTGTTCATTTGCTCACTTGTTCATTTGTTCATTTGTTCATTTGTTCATTTGTTCATTCGTTCATTCGCTCATTCGTTCATTCGTTCAATTGTTCATTTGTTCATTTGTACATTTGATCATTTGTTCATTTGTTCATTTGTTCATTTGTTCATTTGTTCATTTGTTCATTTGTTCATTTGTTCATTTGTTCATTTGTTCATTTGTTCATTTGTTGATTTGTTGATTTGTTCATTTGTTCATTTGTTCATTTGTCAATTCGACCAATTATTCATTTGTTCATTTGTTCATTCGTTCATTTGTCTATTCGCTCAACTGTTTATTTGTTCATTTATTCATTTGTCTATTCGCTCATTTGTTCATTCGTTCATTTGTTCATTTGTTCATTTGTTCATTTGTTCATTTGTTCATTTGTCCATTTGTTCATTTGTTCATTTGTTCATTAGTTCATTTGTTCATTTGTTCATTTGTTCATTTGTTCATTTGTTCGTTTGTTCATTCGTTCGATTGTCTATTCGCTAATTTGTTCATTCGTTCATTCTTTCATTTGTTCATTTGTTCATTTGTTCATTTGTTCATTTGTTCATTTGTTCATCTGTTCATTTGTTCATTTGTTCTTTTGTTCATTTGTTCATTTGTTCATTTGTTCATTCGTTCATTTGTTCATTCGTTCTATTGTTCACTTGTTGATTTGTTCATTTGTTCATTTGTTCATTTGTTCAATTGCTCATTTGTTCATTTGTTCATTTGTTCATTTGTTCATTTGTTCATTTGTTGAATTGTTGATTTGTTGATCTGTTGATTTGTTCATTTGTTCATTTGTTCATTTGTTCATTTGTTCATTTGTTCATTTGTTCATTTGTTCATTTGTTAATTTGTTCATTCGTTCATTCGTTCATTCGTTCATTCGTTCATTCGTTCATTCGTTCATTCGTTCATTCGTTCATTCGTTCATTCGTTCATTTGTTCATTTGTTGATTTGTTCATTTGTTGATTTGTTCATTTGTTCATTTGTTCATTTGTTCATTTGTTCATTTGTTCATTTGCTCACTTGTTCATTTGTTCATTTGTTCATTTGTTCATTTGTTCATTTGTTCATTTGTTCATTTGTTCATTCGTTCATTCGTTCATTCGTTCATTCGTTCATTCGTTCAATTGATCATTTGTTCATTTGTACATTTGTTCATTTGTTCATTTGTTCATTTGTTCATTTGTTCATTTGTTCATTTGTTCATTTGTTCATTTGTTCATTTGTCAATTCGACCAATTATTCATTTGTTCATTTGTTCATTCGTTCATTCGTTCATTTGTTCATTTGTTCATTTGTTCATTTGTTCATTTGTTCATTTGTTCATTTGTTCATTTGTTCATTTGTTCATTTGTTCATTTGTTCATTTGTCAATTCGACCAATTATTCATTTGTTCATTTGTTCATTCGTTCATTTGTCTATTCGCTCAACTGTTTATTTGTTCATTTATTCATTTGTCTATTCGCTCATTTGTTCATTCGTTCATTTGTTCATTTGTTCATTTGTTCATTTGTTCATTTGTTCATTTGTCCATTTGTTCATTTGTTCATTTGTTCATTTGTTCATTTGTTCGTTTGTTCATTCGTTCGATTGTCTATTCGCTAATTTGTTCATTCGTTCATTCGTTCATTTGTTCATTTGTTCATTTGTTCATTTGTTCATTTGTTCATTTGTTCGTTTGTTCATTTGTTCATTTGTTCATTTGTTCATTTGTTCATTTGTTCATTTGTTCATTTGTTCATTCCTTCATTTGTTCATTCGTTCTATTGTTCATTTGTTGATTTGTTCATTTGTTCATTTGATCATTTGTTCAATTGCTCATTTGTTCATTTGTTCATTTGTTCATTTGTTCATTTGTTGATTTGTTGATTTGTTGATTTGTTCATTTGTTCATTTGTTCATTTGTTCATTTGTTCATTTGTTCATTTGTTCATTTGTTCATTTGTTCATTTGTTCATTTGTTCATTTGTTCATTTGTTCATTTGTTCATTTGTCAATTCGACCAATTATTCATTTGTTCATTTGTTCATTCGTTCATTCGTTCATTTGTTCATTTGTTCATTTGTTCATTTGTTCATTTGTTCATTTGTTCATTTGTTCATTTGTTCATTTGTTTGTTTGTTCATTCGTTCGATTGTCTATTCGCTAATTTGTTCATTCGTTCATTTGTTCATTTGTTCATTTGTTCATTTGTTCATTTGTTCATCTGATCATTTGTTCATTTGTTCATTTGTTCATTTGTTCATTTTTTCATTTGTTCATTTGTTCATTTGTTCATTTGTTCATTTGTTCATTCGTTCATTTGTTCATTCGTTCTATTGTTCATTTGTTGATTTGTTCATTTGTTCATTTGTTCATTTGTTCAATTGCTCATTTGTTCATTTGTACATTTGTTCATTTGTTCATTTGTTCATTTGTTCATTTGCTCACTTGTTCATTTGTTCATTTGTTCATTTGTTCATTTGTTCATTCGTTCATTCGCTCATTCGTTCATTCGTTCAATTGTTCATTTGTTCATTTGTACATTTGATCATTTGTTCATTTGTTCATTTGTTCATTTGTTCATTTGTTCATTTGTTCATTTGTTCATTTGTTCATTCGTTCATTTGTTCATTTGTTCATTTGTTCATTTGTTCATTTGTTCATCTGATCATTTGTTCATTTGTTCATTTGTTCATTTGTTCATTTGTTCATTTGTTCATTTGTTCATTTGTTCATTTGTTCATTTGTTCATTTGTTCATTTGTTCATTTGTTCATTCGTTCATTTGTTCATTCGTTCTATTGTTCATTTGTTGATTTGTTCATTTGTTCATTTGTTCATTTGTTCAATTGCTCATTTGTTCATTTGTTCATTTGTTCATTTGTTTATTTGTTCATTTATTCATTTGTCTATTCGCTCATTTGTTCATTCGTTCATTTGTTCATTTGTTCATTTGTTCATTTGTTCATTTGTTCATTTGTCCATTTGTTCATTTGTTCATTTGTTCATTTGTTCATTTGTTCATTTGTTCATTTGTTCGTTTGTTCATTCGTTCGATTGTCTATTCGCTAATTTGTTCATTCGTTCATTCTTTCATTTGTTCATTTGTTCATTTGTTCATTTGTTCCTTTGTTCATTTGTTCATCTGTTCATTTGTTCATTTGTTCTTTTGTTCATTTGTTCATTTGTTCATTTGTTCATTTGTTCATTCGTTCATTTGTTCATTCGTTCTATTGTTCACTTGTTGATTTGTTCATTTGTTCATTTGTTCATTTGTTCAATTGCTCATTTGTTCATTTGTTCATTTGTTCATTTGTTCATTTGTTGAATTGTTGATTTGTTGATTTGTTGATTTGTTCATTTGTTCATTTGTTCATTTGTTCATTTGTTCATTTGTTCATTTGTTCATTTGTTCATTTGTTCATTTGTTAATTTGTTCATTCGTTCATTCGTTCATTCGTTCATTCGTTCATTCGTTCATTCGTTCATTCGTTCATTCGTTCATTCGTTCATTTGTTCATTTGTTGATTTGTTCATTTGTTGATTTGTTCATTTGTTCATTTGTTCATTTGTTCATTTGTTCATTTGTTCATTTGTTCATTTGCTCACTTGTTCATTTGTTCATTTGTTCATTTGTTCATTTGTTCATTTGTTCATTTGTTCATTTGTTCATTCGTTCATTCGTTCATTCGTTCATTCGTTCATTCGTTCATTCGTTCAATTGATCATTTGTTCATTTGTACATTTGTTCATTTGTTCATTTGTTCATTTGTTCATTTGTTCATTTGTTCATTTGTTCATTTGTTCATTTGTTCATTTGTTCATTTGTTCATTTGTCAATTCGACCAATTATTCATTTGTTCATTTGTTCATTCGTTCATTCGTTCATTTGTTCATTTGATCATTTGTTCATTTGTTCATTTGTTCATTTGTTCATTTGTTCGTTTGTTCATTCGTTCGATTGTCTATTCGCTAATTTGTTCATTCGTTCATTTGTTCATTTGTTCATTTGTTCATTTGTTCATCTGATCATTTGTTCATTTGTTCATTTGTTCATTTGTTCATTTTTTCATTTGTTCATTTGTTCATTTGTTCATTTGTTCATTTGTTCATTCGTTCATTTGTTCATTCGTTCTATTGTTCATTTGTTGATTTGTTCATTTGTTCATTTGTTCATTTGTTCAATTGCTCATTTGTTCATTTGTTCATTTGTTCATTTGTTCATTTGTTCATTTGTTCATTTGCTCACTTGTTCATTTGTTCATTTGTTCATTTGTTCATTTGTTCATTTGTTCATTTGTTCATTTGTTCATTCGTTCATTCGCTCATTCGTTCATTCGTTCAATTGTTCATTTGTTCATTTGTACATTTGATCATTTGTTCATTTGTTCATTTGTTCATTTGTTCATTTGTTCATTTGTTCATTTGTTCATTTGTTCATTTGTTCATTTGTTCATTTGTTCATTTGTTCATTTGTTCATTTGTTCATTTGTTCATTTGTTCATTTGTTCATTTGTTCATTTGTTCATTTGTTCATTTGTCAATTCGACCAATTATTCATTTGTTCATTTGTTCATTCGTTCATTCGTTCATTTGTTCATTTGTTCATTTGTTCATTTGTTCATTTGTTCATTTGTTCATTTGTTCATTTGTTCGTTTGTTCATTCGTTCGATTGTCTATTCGCTAATTTGTTCATTCGTTCATTTGTTCATTTGTTCATTTGTTCATTTGTTCATTTGTTCATCTGATTATTTGTTCATTTGTTCATTTGTTGATTTGTTGATTTGTTGATTTGTTCATTTGTTCATTTGTTCATTTGTTCATTTGTTCATTTGTTCATTTGTTCATTTGTTCATTTGTTCATTTGTTCATTTGTTCATTTGTCAATTCGACCAATTATTCATTTGTTCATTTGTTCATTCGTTCATTTGTTCATTTGTTCATTTGTTCATTTGTTCATTTGTTCATTTGTTCATTTGTTCATTTGTTCATTTGTTCATTTGTTCGTTTGTTCATTCGTTCGATTGTCTATTCGCTAATTTGTTCATTCGTTCATTTGTTCATTTGTTCATTTGTTCATTTGTTCATTTGTTCATCTGATCATTTGTTCATTTGTTCATTTGTTCATTTGTTCATTTTTTCATTTGTTCATTTGTTCATTTGTTCATTTGTTCATTTGTTCATTCGTTCATTTGTTCATTCGTTCTATTTTTCATTTGTTGATTTGTTCATTTGTTCATTTGTTCATTTGTTCAATTGCTCATTTGTTCATTTGTTCATTTGTTCATTTGTTCATTTGTTCATTTGTTCATTTGCTCACTTGTTCATTTGTTCATTTGTTCATTTGTTCATTTGTTCATTTGTTCATTTGTTCATTTGTTCATTCGTTCATTCGCTCATTCGTTCATTCGTTCAATTGTTCATTTGTTCATTTGTACATTTGATCATTTGTTCATTTGTTCATTTGTTCATCTGTTCATTTGTTCATTTGTTCATTTGTTCATTTGTTCATTTGTTCATTTGTTCATTTGTTCATTTGTTCATTTGTTCATTTGTTCATTTGTTCATTTGTTCATTTGTTCATTTGTTCATTTGTTCATTTGTTCATTTGTTCATTTGTCAATTCGACCAATTATTCATTTGTTCATTTGTTCATTCGTTCATTTGTCTATTCGCTCATCTGTTTATTTGTTCATTTATTCATTTGTCTATTCGCTCATTTGTTCATTCGTTCATTTGTTCATTTGTTCATTTGTTCATTTGTACAATTAGTCATTTGTTCATTCGCTAATTTGTTCATTCGTTCATTCGTTCATTTGTTCATTTGTTCATTTGTTCATTTGTTCATTCGTTCATTTGTTCATTTGTTCGTTTGTTCATTTGTACAATTAGTCATTTGTTCATTCGCTAATTTGTTCATTCGTTCATTCGTTCATTCGTTCATTTGTTCATTTGTTCATTTGTTCGTTTGTTCATTTGTACAATTAGTCATTTGTTCATTCGCTAATTTGTTCATTCGTTCATTCGTTCATTCGTTCATTTGTTCATTTGTTCATTTGTTCATTTGTTCATTTGTTCATTTGTTCATTTGTTCATTCGTTCATTCGTTCATTCGTTCATTCGTTCATTTGTTCATTTGTTCATTTGTTCATTTGTTCATTTGTTCATTTGTTCATTTGTTCATTTGTTCATTTGTTCATTTGTTCATTTGTTCATTTGTTCATTTGTTCATTTGTTCATTTGTTCATTTGTTCATTTGTTCATTTGTTGATTTGTTGATTTGTTCATTTGTTCATTTGTTCATTTGTCAATTCGACCAATTATTCATTTGTTCATTTGTTCATTCGTTCATTTGTCTATTCGCTCAACTGTTTATTTGTTCATTTATTCATTTGTCTATTCGCTCATTTGTTCATTCGTTCATTTGTTCATTTGTTCATTTGTTCATTTGTTCATTTGTTCATTTGTTCATTTGTCCATTTGTTCATTTGTTCATTTGTTCATTTGTTCATTTGTTCATTTGTTCATTTGTTCATTTGTTCGTTTGTTCATTCGATCGATTGTCTATTCGCTAATTTGTTCATTCGTTCATTCTTTCATTTGTTCATTTGTTCATTTGTTCATTTGTTCATTTGTTCATTTGTTCATCTGTTCATTTGTTCATTTGTTCTTTTGTTCATTTGTTCATTTGTTCATTTGTTCATTTGTTCATTCGTTCATTTGTTCATTCGTTCTATTGTTCACTTGTTGATTTGTTCATTTGTTCATTTGTTCATTTGTTCAATTGCTCATTTGTTCATTTGTTCATTTGTTCATTTGTTCATTTGTTCATTTGTTGAATTGTTGATTTGTTGATTTGTTGATTTGTTCATTTGTTCATTTGTTCATTTGTTCATTTGTTCATTTGTTCATTTGTTCATTTGTTCATTTGTTCATTTGTTCATTTGTTAATTTGTTCATTCGTTCATTCGTTCATTCGTTCATTCGTTCATTCGTTCATTCGTTCATTCGTTCATTCGTTCATTCGTTCATTCGTTCATTTGTTCATTTGTTGATTTGTTCATTTGTTGATTTGTTCATTTGTTCATTTGTTCATTTGTTCATTTGTTCATTTGTTCATTTGCTCACTTGTTCATTTGTTCATTTGTTCATTTGTTCATTTGTTCATTTGTTCATTTGTTCATTTGTTCATTCGTTCATTCGTTCATTCGTTCATTCGTTCATTCGTTCAATTGATCATTTGTTCATTTGTACATTTGTTCATTTGTTCATTTGTTCATTTGTTCATTTGTTCATTTGTTCATTTGTTCATTTGTTCATTTGTTCATTTGTTCATTTGTCAATTCGACCAATTATTCATTTGTTCATTTGTTCATTCGTTCATTCGTTCATTTGTTCATTTGTTCATTTGTTCATTTGTTCATTTGTTCATTTGTTCATTTGTTCATTTGTTCATTTGTTCGTTTGTTCATTCGTTCGATTGTCTATTCGCTAATTTGTTCATTCGTTCATTTGTTCATTTGTTCATTTGTTCATTTGTTCATCTGATCATTTGTTCATTTGTTCATTTGTTCATTTGTTCATTTGTTCATTTGTTCATTTGTTCATTTGTTCATTTGTTCATTTGTTCATTTGTTCATTTGTCAATTCGACCAATTATTCATTTGTTCATTTGTTCATTCGTTCATTCGTTCATTTGTTCATTTGTTCATTTGTTCATTTGTTCATTTGTTCATTTGTTCATTTGTTCATTTGTTCATTTGTTCGTTTGTTCATTCGTTCGATTGTCTATTCGCTAATTTGTTCATTCGTTCATTTGTTCATTTGTTCATTTGTTCATTCGTTCATTCGTTCATTTGTTCATTTGTTCATTTGTTCATTTGTTCATTCGTTCATTTGTTCATTCGTTCTATTGTTCATTTGTTGATTTGTTCATTTGTTCATTTGTTCATTTGTTCAATTGCTCATTTGTTCATTTGTTCATTTGTTCATTTGTTCATTTGTTCATTTGTTCATTTGCTCACTTGTTCATTTGTTCATTTGTTCATTTGTTCATTTGTTCATTTGTTCATTTGTTCATTCGTTCATTCGCTCATTCGTTCATTCGTTCAATTGTTCATTTGTTCATTTGTACATTTGATCATTTGTTCATTTGTTCATTTGTTCATTTGTTCATTTGTTCATTTGTTAATTTGTTCATTTGTTCATTTGTTCATTTGTTCATTTGTTCATTTGTTCATTTGTTCATTTGTTCATTTGTTCATTTGTTCGTTTGTTCATTCGTTCGATTGTCTATTCGCTAATTTGTTCATTCGTTCATTTGTTCATTTGTTCATTTGTTCATTTGTTCATCTGTTCATTTGTTCATTTGTTCATTTGTACATTTGTTCATTTGTTCATTTGTTCATTTGTTCATTCGTTCATTTGTTCATTCGTTCTATTGTTCATTTGTTGATTTGTTCATTTGTTCATTTTTTCATTTGTTCATTTGTTCATTTGTTCATTTGCTCACTTGTTCATTTGTTCATTTGTTCATTTGTTCATTTGTTCATTTGTTCATTTGTTCATTTGTTCATTTGTTCATTTGTTCATTTGTTCATTCGTTCATTCGTTCATTTGTTCATTTGTTCATTTGTTCATTTGTTCATTTGTTCATTTGTTCATTTGCTCACTTGTTCATTTGTTCATTTGTTCATTTGTTCATTTGTTCATTCGTTCATTCGTTCATTCGTTCATTCGTTCATTCGTTCAATTGTTCATTTGTTCATTTGTACATTTGATCATTTGTTCATTTGTTCATTTGTTCATTTGTTCATTTGTTCATTTGTTCATTTGTTCATTTGTTCATTTGTTCATTTGTTCATTTGTTCATTTGTTCATTTGTTCATTTGTTCATTTGTTCATTTGTCAATTCGACCAATTATTCATTTGTTCATTTGTTCATTCGTTCATTTGTCTATTCGCTCATCTGTATATTTGTTCATTTATTCATTTGTCTATTCGCTCATTTGTTCATTCGTTCATTTGTTCATTTGTTCATTTGTTCATTTGTACAATTAGTCATTTGTTCATTCGCTAATTTGTTCATTCGTTCATTCGTTCATTTGTTCATTTGTTCATTTGTTCATTTGTTCATTCGTTCATTTGTTCATTTGTTCGTTTGTTCATTTGTTCATTTGTTCATTCGTTCATTCGTTCATTCGTTCATTTGTTCATTTGTTCATTTGTTCCTTTGTTCATTTGTTCATTTGTTCATTTGTTCATTTGTTCATTTGTTCATTTGTTCATTTGTTCATTTGTTCATTTGTTCATTTGTTCATTTGTTCATTTGTTCATTTGTTCATTTGTTCATTTGTTCATTTGTCAATTCGACCAATTATTCATTTGTTCATTTGTTCATTCGTTCATTCGTTCATTTGTTCATTTGTTCATTTGTTCATTTGTTCATTTGTTCATTTGTTCATTTGTTCATTTGTTCATTTGTTCATTTGTTCATTTGTTCATTTGTTCATTTGTTCATTTGTTCATTTGTTCATTTGTTCATTTGTTCATTTGTTCGTTTGTTCATTCGTTCGATTGTCTATTCGCTAATTTGTTCATTCGTTCATTTGTTCATTTGTTCATTTGTTCATTTGTTCATTTGTTCATCTGATCATTTGTTCATTTGTTCATTTGTTCATTTGTTCATTTGTTCATTTGTTCATTTGTTCATTTGTTCATTTGTTCATTTGTTCATTTGTTCATTTGTTCATTTGTTCATTCGTTCATTTGTTCATTCGTTCTATTGTTCATTTGTTGATTTGTTCATTTGTTCATTTGTTCATTTGTTCAATTGCTCATTTGTTCATTTGTTCATTTGTTCATTTGTTCATTTGTTCATTTGTTCATTTGTTCATTTGTTCATTTGTTCATTTGTTCATTTGTTCATTTGCTCACTTGTTCATTTGTTCATTTGTTCATTTGTTCATTTGTTCATTTGTTCATTTGTTCATTTGTTCATTTGTTCATTTGTTCATTTGTTCATTTGTTCATTTGTTCATTTGTTCATTTGTTCATTTGTTCATTTGTTCATTTGTTCATTTGTTCATTTGTTCATTTGTTCATTTGTTCATTTGTTCATTTGTCAATTCGACCAATTATTCATTTGTTCATTTGTTCATTCGTTCATTTGTCTATTCGCTCATCTGTTTATTTGTTCATTTATTCATTTGTCTATTCGCTCATTTGTTCATTCGTTCATTTGTTCATTTGTTCATTTGTTCATTTGTACAATTAGTCATTTGTTCATTCGCTAATTTGTTCATTTGTTCATTTGTTCATTTGTTCATTTGTTCATTCGTTCATTTGTTCATTTGTTCGTTTGATCATTTGTACAATTAGTCATTTGTTCATTCGCTAATTTGTTCATTCGTTCATTCGTTCATTCGTTCATTTGTTCATTTGTTCATTTGTTCATTTGTTCATTTGTTCATTCGTTCATTCGTTCATTCGTTCATTTGTTCATTTGTTCATTTGTTCATTTGTTCATTTGTTCATTTGTTCATTTGTTCATTTGTTCATTTGTTCATTTGTTCATTTGTCAATTCGACCAATTATTCATTTGTTCATTTGTTCATTCGTTCATTCGTTCATTTGTTCATTTGTTCATTTGTTCATTTGTTCATTTGTTCATTTGTTCATTTGTTCGTTTGTTCATTCGTTCGATTGTCTATTCGCTAATTTGTTCATTCGTTCATTTGTTCATTTGTTCATTTGTTCATTTGTTCATTTGTTCATCTGATTATTTGTTCATTTGTTCATTTGTTCATTTGTTCATTTGTTCATTTGTTCATTTGTTCATTTGTTCATTTGTTCATTCGTTCATTTGTTCATTCGTTCTATTGTTCATTTGTTGATTTGTTCATTTGTTCATTTGTTCATTTGTTCAATTGCTCATTTGTTCATTTGTTCATTTGTTCATTTATTCATTTGTTCATTTGTTCATTTGCTCACTTGTTCATTTGTTCATTTGTTCATTTGTTCATTTGTTCATTTGTTCATTTGTTCATTTGTTCATTAGTTCATTCGCTCATTCGTTCATTCGTTCAATTGTTCATTTGTTCATTTGTACATTTGATCATTTGTTCATTTGTTCATTTGTTCATTTGTTCATTTGTTCATTTGTTCATTTGTTCATTTGTTCATTTGTTCATTTGTTCATTTGTTCATTTGTTCATTTGTTCATTTGTTCATTTGTTCATTTGTTCATTTGTTCATTTGTTCATTTGTTCATTTGTTCATTTGTTCATTTGTTCATTTGTCAATTCGACCAATTATTCATTTGTTCATTTGTTCATTCGTTCATTTGTCTATTCGCTCATCTGTTTATTTGTTCATTTATTCATTTGTCTATTCGCTCATTTGTTCATTCGTTCATTTGTTCATTTGTTCATTTGTTCATTTGTACAATTAGTCATTTGTTCATTCGCTAATTTGTTCATTCGTTCATTCGTTCATTTGTTCATTTGTTCATTTGTTCATTTGTTCGTTTGTTCATTTGTTCGTTTGTTCATTTGTTCATTTGTTCATTTCTTTATTTGTTCATTTGTTCATTTGTTCTTTTGCTCATTTGTTCATTTGTTCATTTGTTCATTTGTTCATTTGTTGATTTGTTCATTCGTTCATTCGTTCATTTGTTCATTTGTTCATTTGTTCATTTGTTCATTTGCTCACTTGTTCATTTGTTCATTTGTTCATTTGTTCATTTGTTCATTTGTTCATTTGTTCATTCGTTCATTCGTTCATTCGTTCATTTGTTCAATTGTTCATTTGTTCATTTGTACATTTGATCATTTGTTCATTTGTTCATTTGTTAATTTGTTCATTTGTTCATTTGTTCATTTGTTCATTTGTTCATTTGTTCATTTGTTCATTTGTTCATTTGTTCATTTGTTCATTTGTTCATTTGTTCATTTGTTCATTTGTTCATTTGTTCATTTGTCAATTCGACCAATTATTCATTTGTTCATTTGTTCATTCGTTCATTCGTTCATTTGTTCATTTGTTCATTTGTTCATTTGTTCATTTGTTCATTTGTTCATTTGTTCGTTTGTTCATTTGTTCGTTTGTTCATTTGTTCATTTGTTCATTTCTTCATTTGTTCATTTGTTCATTTGTTCTTTTGCTCATTTGTTCATTTGTTCATTTGTTCATTTGTTCATTTGTTGATTTGTTCATTCGTTCATTCGTTCATTTGTTCATTTGTTCATTTGTTCATTTGTTCATTTGCTCACTTGTTCATTTGTTCATTTGTTCATTTGTTCATTTGTTCATTTGTTCATTTGTTCATTCGTTCATTCGTTCATTCGTTCATTTGTTCAATTGTTCATTTGTTCATTTGTACATTTGATCATTTGTTCATTTGTTCATTTGTTAATTTGTTCATTTGTTCATTTGTTCATTTGTTCATTTGTTCATTTGTTCATTTGTTCATTTGTTCATTTGTTCATTTGTTCATTTGTTCATTTGTTCATTTGTTCATTTGTTCATTTGTTCATTTGTTCGTTTGTTCATTCGTTCGATTGTCTATTCGCTAATTTGTTCATTCGTTCATTTGTTCATTTGTTCATTTGATCATTTGTTCATCTGTTCATTTGTTCATTTGTTCATTTGTTCATTTGTTCATTTGTTCATTTGTTCATTCGTTCATTTGTTCATTCGTTCTATTGTTCATTTGTTGATTTGTTCATTTGTTCATTTTTTCATTTGTTCATTTGTTCATTTGTTCATTTGCTCACTTGTTCATTTGTTCATTTGTTCATTTGTTCATTTGTTCATTTGTTCATTTGTTCATTTGTTCATTTGTTCATTTGTTCATTTGTTCATTTGTTCATTCGTTCATTCGTTCATTTGTTCATTTGTTCATTTGTTCATTTGTTCATTTGTTCATTTGTTCATTTGCTCACTTGTTCATTTGTTCATTTGTTCATTTGTTCATTTGTTCATTCGTTCATTCGTTCATTCGTTCATTCGTTCATTCGTTCAATTGTTCATTTGTTCATTTGTACATTTGATCATTTGTTCATTTGTTCATTTGTTCATTTGTTCATTTGTTCATTTGTTCATTTGTTCATTTGTTCATTTGTTCATTTGTTCATTTGTCAATTCGACCAATTATTCATTTGTTCATTTGTTCATTCGTTCATTTGTCTATTCGCTCATCTGTATATTTGTTCATTTATTCATTTGTCTATTCGCTCATTTGTTCATTCGTTCATTTGTTCATTTGTTCATTTGTTCATTTGTACAATTAGTCATTTGTTCATTCGCTAATTTGTTCATTCGTTCATTCGTTCATTTGTTCATTTGTTCATTTGTTCATTTGTTCATTCGTTCATTTGTTCATTTGTTCGTTTGTTCATTTGTACAATTAGTCATTTGTTCATTCGCTAATTTGTTCATTCGTTCATTCGTTCATTTGTTCATTTGTTCATTTGTTCATTTGTTCATTCGTTCATTCGTTCATTCGTTCATTTGTTCATTTGTTCATTTGTTCCTTTGTTCATTTGTTCATTTGTTCATTTGTTCATTTGTTCATTTGTTCATTTGTTCATTTGTTCATTTGTCAATTCGACCAATTATTCATTTGTTCATTTGTTCATTCGTTCATTCGTTCATTTGTTCATTTGTTCATTTGTTCATTTGTTCATTTGTTCATTTGTTCATTTGTTCATTTGTTCATTTGTTCATTTGTTCGTTTGTTCATTCGTTCGATTGTCTATTCGCTAATTTGTTCATTCGTTCATTTGTTCATTTGTTCATTTGTTCATTTGTTCATTTGTTCATCTGATCATTTGTTCATTTGTTCATTTGTTCATTTGTTCATTTGTTCATTTGTTCATTCGTTCATTGGTTCATTCGTACATTCGTTCATTTGTTCATTTGTTCATTTGTTCATTTGTTCATTTGTTCATTTGTTCATTTGTTCATTTGTTCATTCGTCCATTCGTTCATTCGATCATTTGTTCATTTGTCCATTTGTTCATTTCTTTATTAGTTCATTTGTTCATTTGTTCATTTGTTCATTTGTTCATTTGTTCATTTGTTCATTTGCTCACTTGTTCATTTGTTCATTTGTTCATTTGTTCAATTGTTCATTTGTTCATTTGTTCATTTGTTCATTCGCTCATTCGTTCATTCGTTCAATTGTTCATTTGTTCATTTGTACATTTGATCATTTGTTCATTTGTTCATTTGTTCATTTGTTCATTTGTTCATTTGTTCATTTGTTCATTTGTTCATTTGTTCATTTGTTCATTTGTTCATTTGTTCATTTGTTCATTTGTTCATTTGTTCATTTGTTCATTTGTTCATTTGTTCATTTGTTCATTTGTTCATTTGTTCATTTGTTCATTTGTTCATTTGTTCATTTGTTCATTTGTTCATTTGTTCATTTGTTCATTTGTTCATTTGTTCATTTGTTCATTTGTTCATTTGTTCATTTGTTCATTTGTCAATTCGACCAATTATTCATTTGTTCATTTGTTCATTCGTTCATTCGTTCATTTGTTCATTTGTTCATTTGTTCATTTGTTCATTTGTTCATTTGTTCATTTGTTCATTTGTTCATTTGTTCATTTGTTCGTTTGTTCATTCGTTCGATTGTCTATTCGCTAATTTGTTCATTCGTTCATTTGTTCATTTGTTCATTTGTTCATTTGTTCATTTGTTCATCTGATCATTTGTTCATTTGTTCATTTGTTCATTTGTTCATTTGTTCATTTGTTCATTTGTTCATTTGTTCATTTGTTCATTTGTTCATTTGTTCATTCGTTCATTTGTTCATTCGTTCTATTGTTCATTTGTTGATTTGTTCATTTGTTCATTTGTTCATTTGTTCAATTGCTCATTTGTTCATTTGTTCATTTGTTCATTTGTTCATTTGTTCATTTGTTCATTTGCTCACTTGTTCATTTGTTCATTTGTTCATTTGTTCATTTGTTCATTTGTTCATTCGTTCATTCGCTCATTCGTTCATTCGTTCAATTGTTCATTTGTTCATTTGTACATTTGATCATTTGTTCATTTGTTCATTTGTTCATTTGTTCATTTGTTCATTTGTTCATTTGTTCATTTGTTCATTTGTTCATTTGTTCATTTGTTCATTTGTTCATTTGTTCATTTGTTCATTTGTTCATTTGTTCATTTGTTCATTTGTTCATTTGTTCATTTGTTCATTTGTTCATTTGTTCATTTGTTCATTTGTTCATTTGTTCATTTGTTCATTTGTTCATTTGTCAATTCGACCAATTATTCATTTGTTCATTTGTTCATTCGTTCATTTGTCTATTCGCTCATCTGTTTATTTGTTCATTTATTCATTTGTCTATTCGCTCATTTGTTCATTCGTTCATTTGTTCATTTGTTCATTTGTTCATTTGTACAATTAGTCATTTGTTCATTCGCTAATTTGTTCATTCGTTCATTCGTTCATTTGTTCATTTGTTCATTTGTTCGTTTGTTCATTTGTTCGTTTGTTCATTTGTTCATTTGTTCATTTCTTTATTTGTTCATTTGTTCATTTGTTCTTTTGCTCATTTGTTCATTTGTTCATTTGTTCATTTGTTCATTTGTTGATTTGTTCATTCGTTCATTCGTTCATTTGTTCATTTGTTCATTTGTTCATTTGTTCATTTGTTCATTTGCTCACTTGTTCATTTGTTCATTTGTTCATTTGTTCATTTGTTCATTTGTTCATTTGTTCATTCGTTCATTCGTTCATTCGTTCATTTGTTCAATTGTTCATTTGTTCATTTGTACATTTGATCATTTGTTCATTTGTTCATTTGTTAATTTGTTCATTTGTTCATTTGTTCATTTGTTCATTTGTTCATTTGTTCATTTGTTCATTTGTTCATTTGTTCATTTGTTCGTTTGTTCATTCGTTCGATTGTCTATTCGCTAATTTGTTCATTCGTTCATTTGTTCATTTGTTCATTTGTTCATTTGTTCATCTGTTCATTTGTTCATTTGTTCATTTGTACATTTGTTCATTTGTTCATTTGTTCATTTGTTCATTCGTTCATTTGTTCATTCGTTCTATTGTTCATTTGTTGATTTGTTCATTTGTTCATTTTTTCATTTGTTCATTTGTTCATTTGTTCATTTGCTCACTTGTTCATTTGTTCATTTGTTCATTTGTTCATTTGTTCATTTGTTCATTTGTTCATTTGTTCATTTGTTCATTTGTTCATTTGTTCATTCGTTCATTCGTTCATTTGTTCATTTGTTCATTTGTTCATTTGTTCATTTGTTCATTTGTTCATTTGCTCACTTGTTCATTTGTTCATTTGTTCATTTGTTCATTTGTTCATTCGTTCATTCGTTCATTCGTTCATTCGTTCATTCGTTCAATTGTTCATTTGTTCATTTGTACATTTGATCATTTGTTCATTTGTTCATTTGTTCATTTGTTCATTTGTTCATTTGTTCATTTGTTCATTTGTTCATTTGTTCATTCGTTCATTCGCTCATTCGTTCATTCGTTCAATTGTTCATTTGTTCATTTGTACATTTGATCATTTGTTCATTTGTTCATTTGTTCATTTGTTCATTCGTTCATTTGTCTATTCGCTCATCTGTATATTTGTTCATTTATTCATTTGTCTATTCGCTCATTTGTTCATTCGTTCATTTGTTCATTTGTTCATTTGTTCATTTGTACAATTAGTCATTTGTTCATTCGCTAATTTGTTCATTCGTTCATTCGTTCATTCGTTCATTCGTTCATTTGTTCATTTGTTCATTTGTTCATTTGTTCATTCGTTCATTTGTTCATTTGTTCGTTTGTTCATTTGTTCATTTGTTCATTCGTTCATTCGTTCATTCGTTCATTTGTTCATTTGTTCATTTGTTCCTTTGTTCATTTGTTCATTTGTTCATTTGTTCATTTGTTCATTTGTTCATTTGTTCATTTGTTCATTTGTTCATTTGTTCATTTGTTCATTTGTTCATTTGTTCATTTGTTCATTTGTCAATTCGACCAATTATTCATTTGTTCATTTGTTCATTCGTTCATTCGTTCATTTGTTCATTTGTTCATTTGTTCATTTGTTCATTTGTTCATTTGTTCATATGTTCATTTGTTCATTTGTTCATTTGTTCATTTGTTCATTTGTTCATTTGTTCGTTTGTTCATTCGTTCGATTGTCTATTCGCTAATTTGTTCATTCGTTCATTTGTTCATTTGTTCATTTGTTCATTTGTTCATTTGTTCATCTGATCATTTGTTCATTTGTTCATTTGTTCATTTGTTCATTTGTTCATTTGTTCATTTGTTCATTTGTTCATTTGTTCATTTGTTCATTTGTTCATTTGTTCATTTGTTCATTCGTTCATTTGTTCATTCGTTCTATTGTTCATTTGTTGATTTGTTCATTTGTTCATTTGTTCATTTGTTCAATTGCTCATTTGTTCATTTGTTCATTTGTTCATTTGTTCATTTGTTCATTTGTTCATTTGTTCATTTGTTCATTTGTTCATTTGTTCATTTGTTCATTTGCTCACTTGTTCATTTGTTCATTTGTTCATTTGTTCATTTGTTCATTTGTTCATTTGTTCATTTGTTCATTCGTTCATTCGCTCATTCGTTCATTCGTTCAATTGTTCATTTGTTCATTTGTACATTTGATCATTTGTTCATTTGTTCATTTGTTCATTTGTTCATTTGTTCATTTGTTCATTTGTTCATTTGTTCATTTGTTCATTTGTTCATTTGTTCATTTGTTCATTTGTTCATTTGTTCATTTGTTCATTTGTTCATTTGTTCATTTGTTCATTTGTTCATTTGTTCATTTGTTCATTTGTCAATTCGACCAATTATTCATTTGTTCATTTGTTCATTCGTTCATTTGTCTATTCGCTCATCTGTTTATTTGTTCATTTATTCATTTGTCTATTCGCTCATTTGTTCATTCGTTCATTTGTTCATTTGTTCATTTGTTCATTTGTACAATTAGTCATTTGTTCATTCGCTAATTTGTTCATTTGTTCATTTGTTCATTTGTTCATTTGTTCATTCGTTCATTTGTTCATTTGTTCGTTTGTTCATTTGTACAATTAGTCATTTGTTCATTCGCTAATTTGTTCATTCGTTCATTCGTTCATTCGTTCATTTGTTCATTTGTTCATTTGTTCATTTGTTCATTTGTTCATTCGTTCATTCGTTCATTCGTTCATTTGTTCATTTGTTCATTTGTTCATTTGTTCATTTGTTCATTTGTTCATTTGTTCATTTGTTCATTTGTTCATTTGTTCATTTGTCAATTCGACCAATTATTCATTTGTTCATTTGTTCATTCGTTCATTTGTCTATTCGTTCAACTGTTTATTTGTTCATTTATTCATTTGTCTATTCGCTCATTTGTTCATTCGTTCATTTGTTCATTTGTTCATTTGTTCATTTGTTCATTTGTCCATTTGTTCATTTGTTCATTTGTTCATTTGTTCATTTGTTCATTTGTTCATTTGTTCATTTGTTCGTTTGTTCATTCGTTCATTTGTTCATTCGTTCTATTGTTCATTTGTTGATTTGTTGATTTGTTCATTTGTTCATTTGTTCAATTGCTCATTTGTTCATTTGTTGATTTGTTGATTTGTTGATTTGTTCATTTGTTCATTTGTTCATTTGTTCATTTGTCTATTCGCTCAACTGTTTATTTGTTTATTTATTCATTTGTCTATTCGCTCATTTGTTCATTCGTTCATTTGTTCATTTGTTCATTTGTTCATTTGTTCATTTGTTCATTTGTTCATTTGTCCATTTGTTCATTTGTTCATTTGTTCATTTGTTCATTTGTCAATTCGACCAATTATTCATTTGTTCATTTGTTCATTCGTTCATTTGTCTATTCGCTCATCCGTTTATTTGTTCATTTATTCATTTGTCTATTCGCTCATTTGTTCATTCGTTCATTTGTTCATTTGTTCATTTGTTCATTTGTTCATTTGTTCATTTGTTCATTTGTTCATTTGTTCATTTGTTTATTTGTTCATTTGTTCATTTGTTCATTTGTTCATTTGTTCATTTGTTCATTTGTTCATTTGTTTATTTGTTCATTTGTTCATTTGTTCATTTGTTCATTTGTTCATTTGTTCGTTTGTTCATTCGTTCGATTGTCTATTCGCTAATTTGTTCATTCGTTCATTTGTTCATTTGTTCATCTGTTCATTTGTTCATTTGTTCATTTGTTCATTTGTTCATTTGCTCATTTGTTCATTTGTTCATTTGTTCATTTGTTCATTTGTTCATTCGTTCATTTGTTCATTCGTTCTATTGTTCATTTGTTGATTTGTTCATTTGTTCATTTGTTCATTTGTTCAATTGCTCATTTGTTCATTTGTTCATTTGTTCATTTGTTCATTTGTTCATTTGTTCATTTGCTCATTTGTTCATTTGTTCATTTGTTCATTTGTTCATTTGTTCATTTGTTCATTTGTTCATTCGTTCATTCGTTCATTCGTTCATTCGTTCATTCGTTCATTCGTTCATTCGTTCATTCGTTCATTCGTTCATTTGTTCATTTGTTGATTTGTTCATTTGTTCATTTGTTCATTTGTTCATTTGTCAATTCGACCAATTATTCATTTGTTCATTTGTTCATTCGTTCATTTGTCTATTCGCTCATCTGTTTATTTGTTCATTTATTCATTTGTCTATTCGCTCATTTGTTCATTCGTTCATTTGTTCATTTGTTCATTTGTTCATTTGTACAATTAGTCATTTGTTCATTCGCTAATTTGTTCATTTGTTCATTTGTTCATTTGTTCATTTGTTCATTCGTTCATTTGTTCATTTGTTCGTTTGTTCATTTGTACAATTAGTCATTTGTTCATTCGCTAATTTGTTCATTCGTTCATTCGTTCATTCGTTCATTCGTTCATTTGTTCATTTGTTCATTTGTTCATTTGTTCATTTGTTCATTCGTTCATTCGTTCATTCGTTCATTTGTTCATTTGTTCATTTGTTCATTTGTTCATTTGTTCATTTGTTCATTTGTTCATTTGTTCATTTGTTCATTTGTCAATTCGACCAATTATTCATTTGTTCATTTGTTCATTCGTTCATTTGTCTATTCGTTCAACTGTTTATTTGTTCATTTATTCATTTGTCTATTCGCTCATTTGTTCATTCGTTCATTTGTTCATTTGTTCATTTGTTCATTTGTTCATTTGTCCATTTGTTCATTTGTTCATTTGTTCATTTGTTCATTTGTTCATTTGTTCATTTGTTCATTTGTTCGTTTGTTCATTCGTTCATTTGTTCATTCGTTCTATTGTTCATTTGTTGATTTGTTGATTTGTTCATTTGTTCATTTGTTCAATTGCTCATTTGTTCATTTGTTGATTTGTTGATTTGTTGATTTGTTCATTTGTTCATTTGTTCATTTGTTCATTTGTCTATTCGCTCAACTGTTTATTTGTTTATTTATTCATTTGTCTATTCGCTCATTTGTTCATTCGTTCATTTGTTCATTTGTTCATTTGTTCATTTGTTCATTTGTTCATTTGTTCATTTGTCCATTTGTTCATTTGTTCATTTGTTCATTTGTTCATTTGTCAATTCGACCAATTATTCATTTGTTCATTTGTTCATTCGTTCATTTGTCTATTCGCTCATCCGTTTATTTGTTCATTTATTCATTTGTCTATTCGCTCATTTGTTCATTCGTTCATTTGTTCATTTGTTCATTTGTTCATTTGTTCATTTGTTCATTTGTTCATTTGTTCATTTGTTCATTTGTTTATTTGTTCATTTGTTCATTTGTTCATTTGTTCATTTGTTCATTTGTTCATTTGTTTATTTGTTCATTTGTTCATTTGTTCATTTGTTCATTTGTTCATTTGTTCGTTTGTTCATTCGTTCGATTGTCTATTCGCTAATTTGTTCATTCGTTCATTTGTTCATTTGTTCATCTGTTCATTTGTTCATTTGTTCATTTGTTCATTTGTTCATTTGCTCATTTGTTCATTTGTTCATTTGTTCATTTGTTCATTTGTTCATTCGTTCATTTGTTCATTCGTTCTATTGTTCATTTGTTGATTTGTTCATTTGTTCATTTGTTCATTTGTTCAATTGCTCATTTGTTCATTTGTTCATTTGTTCATTTGTTCATTTGTTCATTTGTTCATTTGCTCATTTGTTCATTTGTTCATTTGTTCATTTGTTCATTTGTTCATTTGTTCATTTGTTCATTCGTTCATTCGTTCATTCGTTCATTCGTTCATTCGTTCATTCGTTCATTCGTTCATTCGTTCATTCGTTCATTCGTTCATTCGTTCATTTGTTCATTTGTTGATTTGTTCATTTGTTCATTTGTTCATTTGTTCATTTGTTCATTTGTTCATTTGTTCATTTGTTCATTTGTTCATTTGCTCACTTGTTCATTTGTTCATTTGTTCATTTGTTCATTTGTTCATTTGTTCATTTGTTCATTTGTTCATTTGTTCATTTGTTCATTCGTTCATTCGTTCATTCGTTCAATTGTTCATTTGTTCATTTGTACATTTGATCATTTGTTCATTTGTTCATTTGTTCATTTGTTCATTTGTTCATTTGTTCATTTGTTCATTTGTTCATTTGTTCATTTGTCAATTCGACCAATTATTCATTTGTTCATTTGTTCATTCGTTCATTTGTCTATTCGCTCATCTGTTTATTTGTTCATTTATTCATTTGTCTATTCGCTCATTTGTTCATTCGTTCATTTGTTCATTTGTTCATTTGTTCATTTGTACAATTAGTCATTTGTTCATTCGCTAATTTGTTCATTTGTTCATTTGTTCATTTGTTCATTTGTTCATTCGTTCATTTGTTCATTTGTTCGTTTGTTCATTTGTACAATTAGTCATTTGTTCATTCGCTAATTTGTTCATTCGATCATTCGTTCATTCGTTCATTTGTTCATTTGTTCATTTGTTCATTTGTTCATTTGTTCATTCGTTCATTCGTTCATTCGTTCATTTGTTCATTTGTTCATTTGTTCATTTGTTCATTTGTTCATTTGTTCATTTGTTCATTTGTTCATTTGTTCATTTGTTCATTTGTTCATTTGTTCATTTGTTCATTTGTTCATTTGTTCATTTGTTCATTTGTTCATTTGTTCATTTGTTCATTTGTTCATTTGTTCATTTGCTCACTTGTTCATTTGTTCATTTGTTCATTTGTTCATTTGTTCATTTGTTCATTTGTTCATTCGTTCATTCGTTCATTCGTTCATTTGTTCAATTGTTAATTTGTTCATTTGTACATTTGATCATTTGTTCATTTGTTCATTTGTTAATTTGTTCATTTGTTCATTTGTTCATTTGTTCATTTGTTCATTTGTTCATTTGTTCATTTGTTCATTTGTTCATTTGTTCATTTGTTCATTTGTTCGTTTGTTCATTCGTTCGATTGTCTATTCGCTAATTTGTTCATTCGTTCATTTGTTCATTTGTTCATTTGTTCATTTGTTCATCTGTTCATTTGTTCATTTGTTCATTTGTACATTTGTTCATTTGTTCATTTGTTCATTTGTTCATTCGTTCATTTGTTCATTCGTTCTATTGTTCATTTGTTCATTTGTTCATTTGTTCATTTGTTCATTTGTTCATTTGTTCATTTGTTCATTTGTTCATTTGCTCACTTGTTCATTTGTTCATTTGTTCATTTGTTCATTTGTTCATTTGTTCATTTGTTCATTTGTTCATTTGTTCATTTGTTCATTTGTTCATTCGTTCATTCGTTCATTTGTTCATTTGTTCATTTGTTCATTTGTTCATTTGTTCATTTGTTCATTTGCTCACTTGTTCATTTGTTCATTTGTTCATTTGTTCATTTGTTCATTCGTTCATTCGTTCATTCGTTCATTTGTTCATTTGTTCATTTGTTCATTTGTTCATTTGTTCATTTGTTCATTTGTTCATTTGTTCATTTGTTCATTTGTTCATTTGTTCATTTGTTCATTTGTTCATTTGTTCATTTGTTCATTTGTTCATTTGTTCATTCGTTCATTTGTTCATTCGTTCATTCGTTCATTCGTTCATTCGTTCATTCGTTCATTCGTTCATTCGTTTGTTCGTTTGTTCGTTTGTTCATTTGTCAATTCGACCAATTATTCATTTGTTCATTTGTTCATTCGTTCATCTGTTTATTTGTTCATTTATTCATTTGTCTATTCGCTCATTTGTTCATTCGTTCATTTGTTCATTCGTTCATTTGTTCATTTGTTCATTTGTTCATTTGTTCATTTGTTCATTCGTTCATTTGTTCATTTGTTCGTTTGTTCATTTGTACAATTAGTCATTTGTTCATTCGCTAATTTGTTCATTTGTTCATTTGTTCATTTGTTCATTTGTTCATTCGTTCATTTGTTCATTTGTTCGTTTGTTCATTTGTACAATTAGTCATTTGTTCATTCGCTAATTTGTTCATTCGATCATTCGTTCATTCGTTCATTTGTTCATTTGTTCATTTGTTCATTTGTTCATTTGTTCATTCGTTCATTCGTTCATTCGTTCATTTGTTCATTTGTTCATTTGTTCATTTGTTCATTTGTTCATTTGTTCATTTGTTCATTTGTTCATTTGTTCATTTGTTCATTTGTTCATTTGTTCATTTGTTCATTTGTTCATTTGTTCATTCGTTCATTTGTTCATTCGTTCATTCGTTCATTCGTTCATTCGTTCATTCGTTCATTCGTTCATTCGTTTGTTCGTTTGTTCGTTTGTTCATTTGTCAATTCGACCAATTATTCATTTGTTCATTTGTTCATTCGTTCATCTGATTATTTGTTCATTTATTCATTTGTCTATTCGCTCATTTGTTCATTCGTTCATTTGTTCATTCGTTCATTTGTTCATTTGTTCATTTGTTCATTTGTACATTTGTTCATTTGTTCATTTGTTCATTTGTTCATTTGTTCATTTGTTCATTTGTTCATTTGTTCATTTGTTCATTTGTTCATTTGTTCATTTGTTCATTTGTTCATTTGTTCATTTGTTCATTTGTTCATTTGTTCATTTGTTCATTTGTTCATTTGTTCATTTGTTCATTTGTTCATTTGTTCATTTGTTCATTTGTTCGTTTGTTCATTTGTTCGTTTGTTCATTTGTTCATTTGTTCATTTCTTTATTTGTTCATTTGTTCATTTGTTCTTTTGCTCATTTGTTCATTTGTTCATTTGTTCATTTGTTCATTTGTTGATTTGTTCATTCGTTCATTCGTTCATTTGTTTATTTGTTCATTTGTTCATTTGTTCATTTGTTCATTTGCTCACTTGTTCATTTGTTCATTTGTTCATTTGTTCATTTGTTCATTTGTTCATTTGTTCATTCGTTCATTCGTTCATTCGTTCATTTGTTCAATTGTTCATTTGTTCATTTGTACATTTGATCATTTGTTCATTTGTTCATTTGTTCATTTGTTCATTTGTTCATTTGTTCATTTGTTCATTTGTTCATTTGTTCATTTGTTCGTTTGTTCATTCGTTCGATTGTCTATTCGCTAATTTGTTCATTCGTTCATTTGTTCATTTGTTAATTTGTTCATCTGTTCATTTGTTCATTTGTTCATTTGTTCATTTGTTCATTTGTTCATTTGTTCATTTGTTCATTCGTTCATTTGTTCATTCGTTCTATTGTTCATTTGTTGATTTGTTCATTTGTTCATTTGTTCATTTGTTCAATTGCTCATTTGTTCATTTGTTCATTTGTTCATTTGTTCATTTGTTCATTTGTTCATTTGTTCATTTGTTCATTTGTTCATTTTTTCATTTGTTCATTTGTTCATTTGTTCATTTGCTCACTTGTTCATTTGTTCATTTGTTCATTTGTTCATTTGTTCATTTGTTCATTTGTTGATTTGTTCATTCGTTCATTCGTTCATTTGTTCATTTGTTCATTTGTTCATTTGTTCATTTGTTCATTTGTTCATTTGCTCACTTGTTCATTTGTTCATTTGTTCATTTGTTCATTTGTTCATTTGTTCATTTGTTCATTCGTTCATTCGTTCATTCGTTCATTTGTTCAATTGTTAATTTGTTCATTTGTACATTTGATCATTTGTTCATTTGTTCATTTGTTAATTTGTTCATTTGTTCATTTGTTCATTTGTTCATTTGTTCATTTGTTCATTTGTTCATTTGTTCATTTGTTCGTTTGTTCATTCGTTCGATTGTCTATTCGCTAATTTGTTCATTCGTTCATTTGTTCATTTGTTCATTTGTTCATTTGTTCATCTGTTCATTTGTTCATTTGTTCATTTGTACATTTGTTCATTTGTTCATTTGTTCATTTGTTCATTCGTTCATTTGTTCATTCGTTCTATTGTTCATTTGTTCATTTGTTCATTTGTTCATTTGTTCATTTGTTCATTTGTTCATTTGTTCATTTGCTCACTTGTTCATTTGTTCATTTGTTCATTTGTTCATTTGTTCATTTGTTCATTTGTTCATTTGTTCATTTGTTCATTTGTTCATTTGTTCATTCGTTCATTCGTTCATTTGTTCATTTGTTCATTTGTTCATTTGTTCATTTGTTCATTTGTTCATTTGCTCACTTGTTCATTTGTTCATTTGTTCATTTGTTCATTTGTTCATTCGTTCATTCGTTCATTCGTTCATTCGTTCATTCGTTCAATTGTTCATTTGTTCATTTGTACATTTGATCATTTGTTCATTTGTTCATTTGTTCATTTGTTCATTTGTTCATTTGTTCATTTGTTCATTTGTTCATTTGTTCATTTGTTCATTTGTTCATTTGTTCATTTGTTCATTTGTTCATTTGTTCATTTGTTCATTTGTTCATTTGTCAATTCGACCAATTATTCATTTGTTCATTTGTTCATTCGTTCATTTGTCTATTCGCTCATCTGTATATTTGTTCATTTATTCATTTGTCTATTCGCTCATTTGTTCATTCGTTCATTTGTTCATTTGTTCATTTGTTCATTTGTACAATTAGTCATTTGTTCATTCGCTAATTTGTTCATTCGTTCATTCGTTCATTTGTTCATTTGTTCATTTGTTCATTTGTTCATTCGTTCATTTGTTCATTTGTTCGTTTGTTCATTTGTTCATTTGTTCATTCGTTCATTCGTTCATTTGTTCATTTGTTCATTTGTTCCTTTGTTCATTTGTTCATTTGTTCATTTGTTCATTTGTTCATTTGTTCATTTGTTCATTTGTTCATTTGTTCATTTGTTCATTTGTTCATTTGTTCATTTGTTCATTTGTCAATTCGACCAATTATTCATTTGTTCATTTGTTCATTCGTTCATTCGTTCATTTGTTCATTTGTTCATTTGTTCATTTGTTCATTTGTTCATTTGTTCATTTGTTCATTTGTTCATTTGTTCATTTGTTCATTTGTTCATTTGTTCGTTTGTTCATTCGTTCGATTGTCTATTCGCTAATTTGTTCATTCGTTCATTTGTTCATTTGTTCATTTGTTCATTTGTTCATTTGTTCATCTGATCATTTGTTCATTTGTTCATTTGTTCATTTGTTCATTTGTTCATTTGTTCATTTGTTCATTTGTTCATTTGTTCATTTGTTCATTCGTTCATTTGTTCATTCGTTCTATTGTTCATTTGTTGATTTGTTCATTTGTTCATTTGTTCATTTGTTCAATTGCTCATTTGTTCATTTGTTCATTTGTTCATTTGTTCATTTGTTCATTTGTTCATTTGTTCATTTGTTCATTTGTTCATTTGTTCATTTGTTCATTTGCTCACTTGTTCATTTGTTCATTTGTTCATTTGTTCATTTGTTCATTTGTTCATTTGTTCATTTGTTCATTCGTTCATTCGCTCATTCGTTCATTCGTTCAATTGTTCATTTGTTCATTTGTACATTTGATCATTTGTTCATTTGTTCATTTGTTCATTTGTTCATTTGTTCATTTGTTCATTTGTTCATTTGTTCATTTGTTCATTTGTTCATTTGTTCATTTGTTCATTTGTTCATTTGTTCATTTGTTCATTTGTTCATTTGTTCATTTGTTCATTTGTTCATTTGTTCATTTGTTCATTTGTTCATTTGTTCATTTGTTCATTTGTTCATTTGTCAATTCGACCAATTATTCATTTGTTCATTTGTTCATTTGTTCATTTGTACAATTAGTCATTTGTTCATTCGCTAATTTGTTCATTTGTTCATTTGTTCATTTGTTCATTTGTTCATTCGTTCATTTGTTCATTTGTTCGTTTGTTCATTTGTACAATTAGTCATTTGTTCATTCGCTAATTTGTTCATTCGTTCATTCGTTCATTCGTTCATTTGTTCATTTGTTCATTTGTTCATTTGTTCATTTGTTCATTCGTTCATTCGTTCATTCGTTCATTTGTTCATTTGTTCATTTGTTCATTTGTTCATTTGTTCATTCGTTCATTCGTTCATTCGTTCATTTGTTCATTTGTTCATTTGTTCATTTGTTCATTTGTCAATTCGACCAATTATTCATTTGTTCATTTGTTCATTCGTTCATTTGTCTATTCGTTCAACTGTTTATTTGTTCATTTATTCATTTGTCTATTCGCTCATTTGTTCATTCGTTCATTTGTTCATTTGTTCATTTGTTCATTTGTTCATTTGTCCATTTGTTCATTTGTTCATTTGTTCATTTGTTCATTTGTTCATTTGTTCATTTGTTCATTTGTTCGTTTGTTCATTCGTTCATTTGTTCATTCGTTCTATTGTTCATTTGTTGATTTGTTGATTTGTTCATTTGTTCATTTGTTCAATTGCTCATTTGTTCATTTGTTGATTTGTTGATTTGTTGATTTGTTCATTTGTTCATTTGTTCATTTGTTCATTTGTCTATTCGCTCAACTGTTTATTTGTTTATTTATTCATTTGTCTATTCGCTCATTTGTTCATTCGTTCATTTGTTCATTTGTTCATTTGTTCATTTGTTCATTTGTTCATTTGTTCATTTGTCCATTTGTTCATTTGTTCATTTGTTCATTTGTTCATTTGTCAATTCGACCAATTATTCATTTGTTCATTTGTTCATTCGTTCATTTGTCTATTCGCTCATCCGTTTATTTGTTCATTTATTCATTTGTCTATTCGCTCATTTGTTCATTCGTTCATTTGTTCATTTGTTCATTTGTTCATTTGTTCATTTGTTCATTTGTTCATTTGTTCATTTGTTCATTTGTTCATTTGTTTATTTGTTCATTTGTTCATTTGTTCATTTGTTCATTTGTTCATTTGTTCATTTGTTTATTTGTTCATTTGTTCATTTGTTCATTTGTTCATTTGTTCATTTGTTCGTTTGTTCATTCGTTCGATTGTCTATTCGCTAATTTGTTCATTCGTTCATTTGTTCATTTGTTCATCTGTTCATTTGTTCATTTGTTCATTTGTTCATTTGTTCATTTGCTCATTTGTTCATTTGTTCATTTGTTCATTTGTTCATTTGTTCATTCGTTCATTTGTTCATTCGTTCTATTGTTCATTTGTTGATTTGTTCATTTGTTCATTTGTTCATTTGTTCAATTGCTCATTTGTTCATTTGTTCATTTGTTCATTTGTTCATTTGTTCATTTGTTCATTTGCTCATTTGTTCATTTGTTCATTTGTTCATTTGTTCATTTGTTCATTTGTTCATTTGTTCATTCGTTCATTCGTTCATTCGTTCATTCGTTCATTCGTTCATTCGTTCATTCGTTCATTCGTTCATTTGTTCATTTGTTGATTTGTTCATTTGTTCATTTGTTCATTTGTTCATTTGTTCATTTGTTCATTTGTTCATTTGTTCATTTGTTCATTTGCTCACTTGTTCATTTGTTCATTTGTTCATTTGTTCATTTGTTCATTTGTTCATTTGTTCATTTGTTCATTTGTTCATTCGTTCATTCGTTCATTCGTTCAATTGTTCATTTGTTCATTTGTACATTTGATCATTTGTTCATTTGTTCATTTGTTCATTTGTTCATTTGTTCATTTGTTCATTTGTTCATTTGTCAATTCGACCAATTATTCATTTGTTCATTTGTTCATTCGTTCATTTGTCTATTCGCTCATCTGTTTATTTGTTCATTTATTCATTTGTCTATTCGCTCATTTGTTCATTCGTTCATTTGTTCATTTGTTCATTTGTTCATTTGTACAATTAGTCATTTGTTCATTCGCTAATTTGTTCATTTGTTCATTTGTTCATTTGTTCATTTGTTCATTCGTTCATTTGTTCATTTGTTCGTTTGTTCATTTGTACAATTAGTCATTTGTTCATTCGCTAATTTGTTCATTCGTTCATTCGTTCATTCGTTCATTCGTTCATTTGTTCATTTGTTCATTTGTTCATTTGTTCATTTGTTCATTCGTTCATTCGTTCATTCGTTCATTTGTTCATTTGTTCATTTGTTCATTTGTTCATTTGTTCATTTGTTCATTTGTTCATTTGTTCATTTGTTCATTTGTTCATTTGTTCATTTGTTCATTTGTTCATTTGTTCATTTGTTCATTTGTTCATTTGTTCATTTGTTCATTTGTTCATTCGTTCATTTGTTCATTCGTTCATTCGTTCATTCGTTCATTCGTTCATTCGTTTGTTCGTTTGTTCGTTTGTTCATTTGTCAATTCGACCAATTATTCATTTGTTCATTTGTTCATTCGTTCATCTGTTTATTTGTTCATTTATTCATTTGTCTATTCGCTCATTTGTTCATTCGTTCATTTGTTCATTCGTTCATTTGTTCATTTGTTCATTTGTTCATTTGTACATTTGTTCATTTGTTCATTTGTTCATTTGTTCATTTGTTCATTTGTTCATTTGTTCATTTGTTCATTTGTTCATTTGTTCATTTGTTCATTTGTTCATTTGTTCATTTGATCATTTGTTCATTTGTTCATTTGTTCATTTGTTCATTTGTTCATTTGTTCATTTGTTCATTTGTTCATTTGTTCATTTGTTCATTTGTTCATTTGTTCGTTTGTTCATTTGTTCGTTTGTTCATTTGTTCATTTGTTCATTTCTTTATTTGTTCATTTGTTCATTTGTTCTTTTGCTCATTTGTTCATTTGTTCATTTGTTCATTTGTTCATTTGTTGATTTGTTCATTCGTTCATTCGTTCATTTGTTTATTTGTTCATTTGTTCATTTGTTCATTTGTTCATTTGCTCACTTGTTCATTTGTTCATTTGTTCATTTGTTCATTTGTTCATTTGTTCATTTGTTCATTCGTTCATTCGTTCATTCGTTCATTTGTTCAATTGTTCATTTGTTCATTTGTACATTTGATCATTTGTTCATTTGTTCATTTGTTCATTTGTTCATTTGTTCATTTGTTCATTTGTTCATTTGTTCATTTGTTCATTTGTTCGTTTGTTCATTCGTTCGATTGTCTATTCGCTAATTTGTTCATTCGTTCATTTGTTCATTTGTTAATTTGTTCATCTGTTCATTTGTTCATTTGTTCATTTGTTCATTTGTTCATTTGTTCATTTGTTCATTCGTTCATTTGTTCATTCGTTCTATTGTTCATTTGTTGATTTGTTCATTTGTTCATTTGTTCATTTGTTCAATTGCTCATTTGTTCATTTGTTCATTTGTTCATTTGTTCATTTGTTCATTTGTTCATTTGTTCATTTGTTCATTTGTTCATTTTTTCATTTGTTCATTTGTTCATTTGTTCATTTGCTCACTTGTTCATTTGTTCATTTGTTCATTTGTTCATTTGTTCATTTGTTCATTTGTTCATTTGTTCATTTGTTCATTTGTTCATTTGTTCATTTGTTCATTCGTTCATTCGTTCATTTGTTCATTTGTTCATTTGTTCATTTGTTCATTTGTTCATTTGTTCATTTGTTCATTTGCTCACTTGTTCATTTGTTCATTTGTTCATTTGTTCATTTGTTCATTCGTTCATTCGTTCATTCGTTCATTCGTTCATTCGTTCAATTGTTCATTTGTTCATTTGTACATTTGATCATTTGTTCATTTGTTCATTTGTTCATTTGTTCATTTGTTCATTTGTTCATTTGTTCATTTGTTCATTTGTTCATTTGTTCATTTGTTCATTTGTTCATTTGTTCATTTGTTCATTTGTTCATTTGTTCATTTGTTCATTTGTTCATTTGTCAATTCGACCAATTATTCATTTGTTCATTTGTTCATTCGTTCCTTTGTCTATTCGCTCATCTGTTTATTTGTTCATTTATTCATTTGTCTATTCGCTCATTTGTTCATTCGCTAATTTGTTCATTCGTTCATTCGTTCATTTGTTCATTTGTTCATTTGTTCATTTGTTCATTCGTTCATTTGTTCATTTGTTCGTTTGTTCATTTGTACAATTAGTCATTTGTTCATTCGCTAATTTGTTCATTCGTTCATTCGTTCATTTGTTCATTTGTTCATTTGTTCATTTGTTCATTTGTTCATTCGTTCATTCGTTCATTCGTTCATTTGTTCATTTGTTCATTTGTTCCTTTGTTCATTTGTTCATTTGTTCATTTGTTCATTTGTTCATTTGTTCATTTGTTCATTTGTTCATTTGTTCATTTGTTCATTTGTTCATTTGTTCATTTGTTCATTTGTTCATTTGTTCATTTGTTCATTTGTTCATTTGTTCATTTGTTCATTTGTTCATTTGTTCATTTGTTCATTTGTCAATTCGACCAATTATTCATTTGTTCAGTTGTTCATTCGTTCATTTGTCTATTCGCTCAACTGTTTATTTGTTCATGAATTCATTTGTCTATTCGCTCATTTGTTCATTCGTTCATTTATTCATTTGTCTATTCGCTCATTTGTTCATTTGTTCATTTGTTCATTTGTTCATTCGTTCATTCGTTCATTCGTTCATTTGTTCAATTGTTCATTTGTTCATTTGTACATTTGATCATTTGTTCATTTGTTCATTTGTTCATTTGTTCATATGTTCATTTGTTCATTTGTTCATTTGTTCATTTGTTCATTTGTTCATTTGTTCATTTGTTCATTTGTTCATTTGTTCATTTGTTCATTTGTTCATTTGTTCATTTGTTCATTTGTTCATTTGTTCATTTGTTCATTTGTCAATTCGACCAATTATTCATTTGTTCATTTGTTCATTCGTTCATTCGTTCATTTGTCTATTCGCTCATCTGTTTATTTGTTCATTTATTCATTTGTCTATTCGCTCATTTGTTCATTTATTCATTTGTCTATTCGCTCATTTGTTCATTCGTTCATTTGTTCATTTGTTCATTTGTTCATTTGTACAATTAGTCATTTGTTCATTCGCTAATTTGTTCATTCGTTCATTCGTTCATTTGTTCATTTGTTCATTTGTTCATTCGCTCACTTGTTCATTTGTTCTTTTGTTCATTTGTACAATTAGTCATTTGTTCATTCGCTAATTTGTTCATTCGTTCATTCGTTCATTTGTTCATTTGATCATTTGTTCATTTGTTCATTTGTTCATTTGTTCATTTATACAATTAGTCATTTGTTCATTCGCTAATTTGTTCATTCGTTCATTCGTTCATTTGTTCATTTGTTCATTTGTTCATTTGTTCATTTCTTCATTCGTTCATTTGTTCATTTGTTCATTTGTTCTTTTGTTCATTTGTACAATTAGTCATTTGTTCACTCGCTAATTTGTTCATTCGTTCATTCGTTCATTTGTTCACTCGCTAATTTGTTCATTCGTTCATTCGTTCATTTGTTCATTTGTTCATTTGTTCATTTGTTCATTTGTTCATTTGTTCATTTGTTCATTCGTTCATTCGTTCATTTGTTCATTTGTTCATTTGTTCATTTGTTCATTTGTTCATTTGTTCATTTGTTCATTTGTTCATTTGTTCATTTGTTCATTTGTTCATTTGTTCATTTGTTCATTTGTTCATTTGTTCATTTGTTCAATTGTTCATTTGTTCATTTGTTCATTTGTTCATTTGTTCATTTCTTTATTTGTTCATTTGTTCATTTCTTTATTTGTTCATTTGTTCATTTCTTTATTAGTTCATTTGTTCATTTGCTCATTTGATCATTTTTTCATTTGTTCAATTGTTCATATGTTCATTTGTACATTTGATCATTTGTTCATTTGATTATTTGTTCATTTGTTCGTTTGTTCATTCGTTCATTTTTTCATTTGTTCATTTGTTCATTTGTTCATTGGTTCATTCGTTCGTTCGTTCATTCGTTCATTCGTTCATTCGTTCATTCGTTCATTTGTTCATTTGTTCATTCGTTCATTCGTTCATTTGTTCATTTGTTCATTTGTTCATTTGTTCATTTGTTCATTAGTTCATTTGTTCATTCGTCCATTCGTTCATTCGATCATTTGTTCATTTGTTCATTTGTCCATTTGTTCATTTGTTCATTTGTTCATTTGTTTATTTCTTTATTAGTTCATTTGTTCATTTGCTCATTTGTTCATTTGCTCATTTGTTCAATTGTTCATTTGTTCATTTGTACATTTGATCATTTGTTCATTTGATCATTTGTTCATTTGTTCGTTTGTTCATTCGTTCAAATGATTAATCGCTCATTTGTTCATTTGTTCATTTGTTCATTTGTTCACTTGCTCATTTGTTCATTTGATCATTTGTTCATTTGCTCATTTGTTCATATGCTCATTTGTTCATTTGTTCATTTGTTCATTCGTTCATTCGTTCATTCGTTCATTCGTTCATTCGTTCATTTGTTCATTTGTTCATTCGTTCATTCGTTCATTTGTTCATTTGTTCATTTGTTCATTTGTTCATTTGTTCATTAGTTCATTTGTTCATTCGTCCATTCGTTCATTCGATCATTTGTTCATTTGTTCATTTGTCCATTTGTTCATTTGTTCATTTGTTTATTTCTTTATTAGTTCATTTGTTCATTTGCTCATTTGTTCATTTGCTCATTTGTTCAATTGTTCATTTGTTCATTTGTACATTTGATCATTTGTTCATTTGATCATTTGTTCATTTGTTCGTTTGTTCATTCGATCAAATGATTAATCGCTCATTTGTTCATTTGTTCATTTGTTCATTTGTTCACTTGCTCATTTGTTCATTTGATCATTTGTTCATTTGCTCATTTGTTCATATGCTCATTTGTTCATTTGTTCATTTGTTCATTCGTTCATTCGTTCATTCGTTCATTCGTTCATTCGTTCATTCGTTCATTCGTTCATTCGTTCATTCGTTCATTCGTTCATTCGTTCATTCGTTCATTCGTTCATTCGTTCATTCGTTCATTCGTTCATTAGTTCATTCGTTCATTCGTTCATTCGTTCATTCGTTCATTCGTTCATTCGTTCATTCGTTCATTCGTTCATTCGTTCATTCGTTCATTCGTTCATTCGTTCATTCGTTCATTCGTTCATTCGTTCATTCGTTCATTCGTTCATTCGTTCATTCGTTCATTCGTTCATTCGTTCATTCGTTCATTCGTTCATTCGTTCATTCGTTCAAATGATTAATCGCTCATTTGTTCATTTGTTCATTTGTTCATTTGTTCATTTGTTCATTTGTTCACTTGCTCATTTGTTCATTTGTACATTTGTTCATTTGCTCATTTGTTCATTTGATCATTTGTTCATTCGTTCATTTGTTTATTTCTTTATTTGTTAATTTCTTCATTTGCTCATTTGTTCGTTTGTTCATTCGTTTAAATGATTAATCGCACATTTGTTCATTTGTTCATTTGTTCATTTGTTCATTTGTTCATTTGTTCACTTGCTCATTTGTTCATTTGTTCATTTGTTCATTTGCTCATTTGTTCATTTGCTCATTTGTTCATTTGTTCATTCGTTCATTCGTTCATTCGTTCATTCGTTCATTCGTTCATTCGTTCATTCGTTCATTCGTTCATTCGTTCATTCGTTCATTCGTTCATTCGTTCATTCGTTCATTCGTTCATTCGTTCATTCGTTCATTCGTTCATTCGTTCATTCGTTCATTCGTTCATTTGTGCATTCGTTCATTTGTTCACTCGTTCATTCGTTCATTCGTTCATTCGTTCATTTGTTCATTCGTTCATTTGTCCATTTGTTCATTTGTTCATTTCTTTATTTGTTCATTTGTTCATTTCTTTATTAGTTCATTTGTTCATTTGTCCATTTGTTCATTTGTTCATTTCTTTATTTGTTCATTTGTTCATTTCTTTATTAGTTCATTTGTTCAATTGTTCATTTGTTCATTTGTACATTTGATCATTTGTTCATTTGTTCATTTGTTCATTTGTTCATTTGTCCATTTCTTCATTTGCTCATTTGTTCATTTGTTCGTTTGTTCATTCGTTCAAATGATTAAGCGCTCATTTGTTCATTTGTTCATTTGTTCATTTGTTCACTTGCACATTTGTTCATTCGTTCAAATGATTAATCGCTCATTTGTTCATTTGTTCATTTGTTCATTTGTTCACTTGCTCATTTGTTCATTTGTTCATTTGTTCATTTGCTCATTTGTTCATTTGTTCATTTGTTCATTTGTTCATTAGTTCATTTGTTCATTCGTTCATTTGTTCATTTGATCATTTTTTCATTTGTTCATTTGTTCATTTGTTCATTTGTTCATTTGTTCATTTGTTCATTTGTTCATTTGTTCATTTGTTCATTTGTTCATTTGTTCATTTGATCATTTGGCCATTTGTTCACTTGTTCACTTGTCCATTTGTTCGTTTGTTCACTTGTTCATTTGTTCGTTTGTTCAATCGTTCAAATGATTATTCGCCCATTTGTTCATTTGTTCATTTGTTCATTTGTTCATTTGTCCATTTGTCCATTTGCTCATTTGTTCACTTGCTCATTTGTTCATTTGTTCATTTGTTCATTTGCTCATTTGTTCATTTGCTCATTTGTTCATTCGTTCATTCGTTCATTCGTTCATTCGTTCATTCGTTCATTCGTTCATTCGTTCATTCGTTCATTCGTTCATTCGTTCATTCGTTCATTCGTTCATTCGTTCATTCGTTCATTCGTTCATTCGTTCATTCGTTCATTCGTTCATTCGTTCATTCGTTCATTCGTTCATTCGTTCATTCGTTCATTCGTTCATTCGTTCATTCGTTCATTCGTTCATTCGTACATTCGTTCATTCGTTCATTCGTTCATTCGTTCATTCGTTCATTCGTTCATTCGTTCATTCGTTCATTCGTTCATTTGTCCATTTGTTCATTTGTTCATTTCTTTATTTGTTCATTTGTTCATTTCTTTATTTGATCATTTGTTCATTTCTTTATTAGTTCATTTGTTCATTTTTTCATTTGTTCAATTGTTCATGTGTTCATTTGTTCATTTGTTCATTTGTTCATTTGTTAATTTGTTCGTTTGTTCATTTGTTCATTTGTTCAATCGTTCATTTGTTCAATTGTTCATTTGTTCATTTGTTCATTTGTCCATTTGGCCACTTGCTCATTTGATCATTTGTTCATTTGTTCATTCGTTCATTCGTTCATTTGTTCATTTGTTCATTTGTTCATTTGTTCATTCGTTCATTTGTTCATTTGTTCATTTGTTCATTTGTTCATTTGTTCATTTGTTCGTTTGTTCATTCGTTCGATTTTCTATTCGCTAATTTGTTCATTCGTTCATTTTCCTATTCGCTCATTTGTTCACTTGTTCATTTGTTCGTTTGTTCATTCGTTCATTTGATCATTTGTACATTTGTTCATTTGTTCATTTGATCATTTGTTCATTTGTTCATTTGTTCATTTGTTCATTTGTTCATTTGTTCATTTGTTCATTTGTTCATTTGTTCATTTGTTCATTTGTTCATTTGTTCATTTGTTCATTTGTTCATTTGTTCATTTGTTCATTTGTTCATTTGTTCATTTGTTCATTTGTTCGTTTGTTCATTTGTTCATTTGTTCATTTGTTCATTTGTTCATTTGTTCATTTGTTTATTTGTTCATTTGTTCATTTGTTAATTTGTTCATTTGTTCATTTGTTCATTTGTTCATTTGTTCACTTGTCCATTTGTTCGTTTGTTCACTTGTTCATTTGTTCGTTTGTTCAATCGTTCAAATGATTATTCGCCCATTTGTTCATTTGTTCATTTGTTCATTTGTTCATTTGTTCATTTGTTCATTTGTCCATTTGTCCATTTGCTCATTTGATCATTTGTTCATTTGTTCATTCGTTCATTCGTTCATTTGTTCATTTGTTCATTTGTTCATCTGTTCATTCGTTCATTTGTTCATTCGTTCATTTGTTCATTTGTTCATTTGTTCATTTGTTCATTTGTTCATTTGTTCGTTTGTTCATTCGTTCGATTGTCTATTCGCTAATTTGTTCATTCGTTCATTTTCCTATTCGCTCATTTGTTCACTTGTTCATTTGTACGTTTGTTCATTCGTTCATTTGATCATTTGTACATTTGTTCATTTGTTCATTTGATCATTTGTTCATTTGTTCATTTGTTCGTTTGTTCATTCGTTCGATTGTCTATTCGCTAATTTGTTCATTCGTTCATTTTCCTATTCGCTCATTTGTTCACTTGTTCATTTGTTCGTTTGTTCATTCGTTCATTTGATCATTTGTACATTTGTTCATTTGTTCATTTGATCATTTGTTCATTTGTTCATTTGTTCATTTGTTCATTTGTTCATTTGTTCATTTGTTCATTTGTTCATTTGTTCATTTGTTCATTTGTTCATTTGTTCATTTGTTCATTTGTTCATTTGTTCATTTGTTCATTTGTTCACTTGTCCATTTGTTCGTTTGTTCACTTGTTCATTTGTTCGTTTGTTCAATCGTTCAAATGATTATTCGCCCATTTGTTCATTTGTTCATTTGTTCATTTGTTCATTTGTCCATTTGTCCATTTGCTCATTTGATCATTTGTTCATTTGTTCATTCGTTCATTCGTTCATTTGTTCATTTGTTCATTTGTTCATTTGTTCATTCGTTCATTTGTTCATTCGTTCATTTGTTCATTTGTTCATTTGTTCATTTGTTCATTTGTTCATTTGTTCATTTGTTCGTTTGTTCATTCGTTCGATTGTCTATTCGCTAATTTGTTCATTCGTTCATTTTCCTATTCGCTCATTTGTTCACTTGTTCATTTGTTCGTTTGTTCATTCGTTCATTTGATCATTTGTACATTTGTTCATTTGTTCATTTGATCATTTGTTCATTTGTTCATTTGTTCGTTTGTTCATTCGTTCATTTGATCATTTGTACATTTGTTCATTTGTTCATTTGATCATTTGTTCATTTGTTCATTTGTTCATTTGTTCATTTGTTCATTTGTTCATTTGTTCATTTGTTCATTTGTTCATTTGTTCATTTGTTCATTTGTTCATTTGTTCATTTGTTCATTTGTTCATTTGTTCATTTGTTCATTTGTTCATTTGTTCATTTGTTCATTTGTTCATTTGTTCATTTGTTCATTTGTTCATTTGTTCAATTGTTCAATTGTTCATTTGTTCATTTGTTCATTTGTTCATTTGTTCATTTGTTCATTTGTTCATTTGTTCATTTGTTCATTTGTTCATTTGTTCATTTGTTCATTTGTTCAATGTTCATTCGCTCATTAGTTCATTCGTTCTTTTGTTCATTTGATCATTTGTTCATTTGTTCATTTGTTCATTTGATCATTTGTTCATTTGATCAGTGGTTCATTTGATCAGTGGTTCATTCGTTCATTCGTTCATTCGTTCATTCGTTCATTCGTTCATTCGTTCATTCGTTCATTCGTTCATTCGTTCATTCGTTCATTCGTTCATTCGTTCATTCGTTCATTCGTTCATTCGTTCATTCGTTCATTCGTTCATTCGTTCATTCGTTCATTTGATCATCTGTTCATTTCTTCAACTTGCTCATTTGTTTATTTGTTCATTTGTTCATTTGTTCATTTGTTCATTTGTTCGTTTGTTCATTTGTTCATTTGTTCATTTGTTCATTTGTTCATTTGTTCATTTGTTCAATTGTTCATTTCTTCATTTGTTCATTTGTCCATTTGTTCATTTGTTCATTTCTTTATTTGTTTAATTGTTCATTTCTTTATTTGTTCATTTGTTCATTTGTTCATTAGTTCATTTGTTCATTCGTTCATTTGTTCATTTGATCATTTTTTCATTTGTTCATTTGTTCATTTGTTCATTTTTTCATTTGTTCATTTGTTCATTCGTTTATTCGTTCATTTGCTCATTTGCTCATTTGTTCATTTGTCCATTTGTTCATTTGTTCATATGTTCATTTGTTCTTTTGTTCATTTGTTCATTTGTTAGTTTGTTCCTTTGTTCATTTGTTCATTTGTTCATTTGTTCATTTGTTCATTCGTTCATTCGTTCATTTGTTAATTTGTTCATTTGTTCATTTGTTCATTTGTTCATTTGTTCATTTGTTCATTTGTTCATTTGTTCATTTGTTCATTTGTTCATTTGTTCATTAGTTCATTTGTTCATTCGTCCATTCGTTTATTCGATCATTTGTTCATTTGTTCATTTGTCCAGTTGTTCATTTGTTCATTTCTTTATTTGTTCATTTGTTCATTTCTTTATTAGTTCATTTGTTCATTTGCTCATTTGTTCATTTGTTCATTTGTTCAATTGTTCATTTATTCATTTGTACATTTGATCATTTGTTCATTTGTTCATTTGTTCATTTGTACATTTGTTCATTTGTTCATTTGATCATTCGTTCATTCGTTCATTTGTTCATTTGTTCATTAGTTCATTTGTTCATTCGTCCATTCGTTCATTCGATCATTTGTTCATTTGTCCATTTGTTCATTTGTCCATTTCTTTATTTGTTCATTTCTTTATTTGTTCATTTGTTCATTTCTTTATTAGTTCATTCGTTCATTTGTTCATTTGATCATTTTTTCATTTGTTCATTTGTTCATTCGTTCATTCGTTCATTCGTTCATTCGTTCATTCGTTCATTCGTTCATTCGTTCATTCGTTCATTCGTTCATTCGTTCATTCGTTCATTCGTTCATTCGTTCATTCGTTCATTCGTTCATTCGTTCATTCGTTCATTCGTTCATTCGTTCATTCGTTCATTTGTTCATTTCTTCAACTTGCTCATTTGTTCTTTGTTCATTTGTTCATTTGTTCATTTGATCATTTGTACATTTGTTCATTTGTTCATTTGATCATTTGTTCGTTTGTTCACTTGTTCATTTGTTCGTTTGTTCAATCGTTCAAATGATTATTCGCCCATTTGTTCATTTGTTCATTTGTTCATCTGTCCATTTGTTCATTTGTTCATTTGTTCATTTGTTCATTTGTTCATTTGTTCATTTGTTCATTTGATCATTTGTTCATTTGGTCATTTGTTCATTTGTTCATTTGTTCATTTTTTCATTTGTTCATTTGTTCATTTGTCCATTTGTTCATTTCTTTATTTGTTCATTTGTTCATTTCTTTATTTGTTCACTTGTTCATTTGTTCCTTAGTTCATTTGTTCATTCGTTCATTCGTTCATTCGTTCATTCGTTCATTCGATCATTCGTTCATTCGTTCATTCGTTCATTCGTTCATTCGTTCATTCGTTCATTCGTTCATTCGTTCATTCGTTCATTCGTTCATTCGTTCATTCGTTCATTCGTTCATTCGTTCATTCGTTCATTTGATCATCTGTTCATTTCTTCAACTTGCTCATTTCTTCATTTGTTCATTTGTTCATTTGTTCATTTGTTCATTTGTTCGTTTGTTCATTCGTTCATTTGTTCATTTGTTCATTTGTCCATTTCTTCATTTGTTCATTTCTTTATTAGTTCATTTGTTCATTTCTTTATTTGTTCATTTGTTCATTTCTTTATTTGTTCATTTGTTCATTTCTTTATTAGTTCATTTGTTCATTTGTTCATTTGTTAATTTGTTCGTTTGTTCATTTGTTCATTTGTTCATTTGTTCATTTGTTCATTTGTTCAATTGTTCATTTGTTCATTTGTTCATTTGTCCATTTGTCCATTTGCTCATTTCTTTATTTGTTTATTTGTTCATTTCTTTATTTGTTCATTTGTTCACTTGTTCATTTGTTCATTAGTTCATTTGTTCATTTGTTCATTCGCCCATTTGTTCATTTGTTCATTTGTTCATTTGTTCATTTGTTCATTTGTTCATCTGTCCATTTGTTCATTTGTTCATTTCTTTACTTGTTCATTTGATCACTTCTTTATTTGCTCACTTGTTCATTTGTTCATTTGTTCATTCGTTCATTCGTTCATTTGTTCATTTGTTCATTTGTTCATTTGTTCATTTGTCCATTTGTTCATTTGTCCATTTGTTCATTTGTTCATTTGTTCATTTGTTCATTTGTTCATTCGTTCATTCGTTCATTCGTTCATTTGCTCATTTGCTCATTTCTTTATTTGTTTATTTGTTCATTTCTTTATTTGTTCATTTGTTCACTTGTTCATTTGTTCATTAGTTCATTTGTTCATTTGTTCATTCGCCCATTTGTTCATTTGTTCATTTGTTCATTTGTTCATCTGTTCATTTGTTCATTTGTTCATTTGTTCATTTGTTCATTTGTTCATTTCTTTATTTGTTCATTTGATCATTTCTTTATTTGCTCACTTGTTCATTTGTTCATTTGTTCATTCGTTCATTCGTTCATTTGTTCATTTGTTCATTTGTTCATTTGTTCATTTGTTCATTTGTCCATTTGTTCATTTGTCCATTTGTTCATTTGTTCAATTCTTTATTTGTTCATTTGTTCATTTTTTATTTGTTCATTTGTCCATTTGCTCACTTGTTCATTTGTTCATTTGTTCATTCGTTCATTTGTTCATTTGTTCATTTGTTCATTTGTTCATTCGTTCATTCGTTCATTCGTTCATTCGTTCATTTGTTCATTTGTTCATTTGTTCATTTGTTCATTTGTAGATTTGTTCATTTGTTCATTTCTTTATTTTATCTTTTGTTCATTTCTTTATTTTATTTTTTTTTTCATTTCTTTATTTGTTCATTTGTTCATTTCTTTATTTGTTCATTTGTTCATTTCTTTATTTGTTCATTTGTTCATTTCTTTATTTGTTCATTTGTTCATTTCTTTATTTGTTCATTTGTTCATTTCTTTATTTGTTCATTTGTTCATTTCTTTATTTGTTCATTTGTTCATTTCTTTATTTGTTCATTTGTTCATTTCTTTATTTGTTCATTTGTTCATTTCTTTATTTGTTCATTTCTTTACTTGCTCATTTGTTCATTTCTTTATTTGTTCATTTGTTCATTTCTTTATTAGTTCATTTGTTCAATTGTTCATTTGTTCATTTGTACATTTGATCATTTGTTCACTTGTTCATTTTTTCATTTGTTCATTTTTTCATTTGTTCATTTGTTCATTTGTTCATTTGTACATTTGATCATTTGTTCATTTGTTCATTTGTTCATTTGTTCATTCGTTCATTCGTTCATTCGTTCATTCGTTCATTCGTTCATTCATTCATTCGTTCATTCGTTCATTCGTTCATTCGTTCATTTGTTCATTTGTTCATTAGTTCATTTGTTCAATTGTGCATTTGTTCATTTGTACATTTGATTATTTGTTCATTTGTTCGTTTGTTCATTCGTTCAAATGATTAATCGCTCATTTGTTCATTTGTTCATTTGTTCATTTGTTCATTTGTTCATTTGTTCATTTGTTCATTTGTTCATTTGTTCATTTGTTCATTTGTTCATTTGTTCATTTGTTCATTTGTTCATTTGTTCATTTGTTCATTTGTTCATTTGTTCATTTGTTCATTTGTTCATTTGTTCATTTGTTCATTTGTTCATTTGTTCATTTGTTCATTTGTTCATTTGTTCATTTGTTCATTTGTTCATTTGTTCATTTGTTCATTTGTTCATTTGTTCATTTGTTCATTTGTTCATTTGTTCATTTGTTCATTTGTTCATTTGTTCGTTTGTTCATTCGTTCGATTGTCTATTCGCTAATTTGTTCATTCTTTCATTTGCCTATTCGCTCCTTTGTTCACTTGTTCATTTGTTCGTTTGTTCAATCGTTCAAATGATTATTCGCCCATTTGTTCATTTGTTCATTTGTTCATCTGTCCATTTGTTCATTTGTTCATTTGTTCATTTGTTCATTTGTTCATTTGTTCATTTGTTCATTTGTTCATTTGTTCACTTGCTCATTTGTTCATTTGTTCATTTATTCATTTGCTCACTTGTTCATTTGCTCATTTGTTCATTTGTTCATTGGTTCATTCGTTCATTCGTTCATTCGTTCATTCGTTCATTCGTTCATTCGTTCATTCGTTCATTCGTTCATTCGTTCATTTGTTCATTCGTTCATTTGTTCATTCGTTCATTCGTTCATTCGTTCATTTGTTCATTTGTTCATTTGTTCATTTGTTCATTTGTTCATTTGTTCATTTGTCCATTTGTTCATTTGTTCATTTCTTTATTTGTTCATTTGTCCATTTCTTTATTAGTTCATTTGTTCAATTGTTCATTTGTTCATTTGTACATTTGATCATTTGTTCATTTGTTCATTTGTTCATTTATTCATTTGTCCATTTGTTCATTTGTTCATTTGTACATTTGATCATTTGTTCATTTGTTCATTTGTTCTTATGTTCATTTGTTTATTTGTTCATTTGTTCATTAGTTCATTTGTTCATTCGTCCATTCGTTCATCCGATCATTTGTTCATTTGTTCATTTGTCCATTTGTTCATTTGTTCATTTCTTTATTTGTTCATTTGTTCATTTCTTTATTAGTTCATTTGCTCATTTGTTCATTTGTTCATTTGTTCAATTGTTCATTTGTTCATTTGTACATTTGATCATTTGTTCATTTGTCCATTTGTTCATTTGTTCATTTGGTCATTTGTTCATTCGTTCATTTGTTTATTTCTTTATTTGTTCATTTCTTCATTTGCTCATTTGTTCATTTGTTCATCTGTTCACTTGCTCATTTGTTCATTCGTTCATTTGTTCATTTGCTCATTTGTTCATTTGCTCATTTGTTCATTTGTTCATTCGTTCATTCGTTCATTCGTTCATTCGTTCATTCGTTCATTCGTTCATTCGTTCATTCGTTCATTCGTTCATTCGTTCATTCGTTCATTCGTTCATTCGTTCATTCGTTCATTCGTTCATTCGTTCATTCGTTCATTTGTCCATTTGTTCATTTGTTCATTTCTTTATTTGTTCATTTGTTCATTTCTTTATTTGTTCATTTGTTAATTTCTTTATTAGTTCATTTGTTCATTTGTTCATTTCTTTATTTGTTCATTTGTTCATTTCTTTATTTGTTCATTTGTTCATTTCTTTATTTGTTCATTTGTTCATTCGATCATTTGTTCATTTGTTCATTTGTCCATTTGTTCATTTGTTCATTTCTTTATTAGTTCATTTGTTCATTTGCTCATTTGTTCATTTTTTTCATTTGTTCATTTGTTCATTTGTTAATTTGTTCATTTGTTCATTTGTTCATTTGTTCATTTGTTCATTTGTTCATTCGTTCATTTGTTTATTTCTTTATTTGTTCATTTCTTCATTTGTTCATTTGTTCGTTTGTTTATTCGTTCAAATGATTAATCGCTCATTTGTTCAATTGCTCATTTGTTCATTTGTTCATTTGTTCATTTGCTCTTTTGCTCATTTGTTCATTTGTTCATTTGTTCATTTGTTCAATTGTTCAATTGTTCATTTGTACATTTGATCATTTGATCATTTGTTCATCTGTTCATTTGTTCATTTGTTCATTTGTTCATTTGATCATTTGTTCATTTGTTCGTTTGTTCGTTTGTTCGTTTGTTCTTTTGTTCATTTGTTCATTTGTTCATTTGTTCATTTGTTCATTTGTTCATTTGTTCATTTGTTAATTTGTTCATTTGCTCATTTCTTCATTTGTTCATTTGTTCAATTGTTCATTTGTTCATTTGTTCATTGGTTCATTTGTTCATTGGTTCATTTGTTCATTTGTCCATTTGTTCATTTGTCCATTTGTTCATTCTTCATTTGTTCATTTGTACATTTGTTCATTTGTTCATTCGTTCATTTGTTCATTTGTTCATTTGTTCATTTGTTCATTTGTTCATTTGTTCATTTGTTCATTTGTTCATTTGTTCATTTGTTCATTTGTTCATTTGTTCATTTGTTCATTTGTTCATTTGTTCATTTGTTCATTTGTTCATTTGTTCATTTGTTCATTTGTTCATTTGATCATTTGTTCATTCGTTCATTTGTTTATTTCTTTATTTGTTCATTTCTTCATTTGCTCATTTGTTCATTTGTTCGTTTGTTCATTCGTTCAAATGATTAAGCGCTCATTTGTTCATTTGTTCATTTGTTCACTTGCTCATTTGTTCATTTGTTCATTTGTTCACTTGCTCATTTGTTCATCCGTTCAAATGATTAATCGCTCATTTGTTCATTTGTTCATTTGTTCATTTGTTCATTTGTTCACTTGCTCATTTGTTCATTCGTTCATTTGTTCATTTGCTCATTTGTCCATTTGCTCATTTGTTCATTTGTTCATTCGTTCATTCGTTCATTCGTTCATTCGTTCATTCGTTCATTCGTTCATTCGTTCATTCGTTCATTCGTTCATTCGTTCATTCGTTCATTCGTTCATTCGTTCATTCGTTCATTCGTTCATTCGTTCATTCGTTCATTCGTTCATTCGTTCATTCGTTCATTCGTTCATTCGTTCATTCGTTCATTCGTTCATTCGTTCATTCGTTCATTCGTTCATTCGTTCATTCGTTCATTCGTTCATTCGTTCATTCGTTCATTCGTTCATTCGTTCATTCGTTCATTCGTTCATTCGTTCATTCGTTCATTCGTTCATTCGTTCATTTGTTCATTCGTTCATTCGTTCATTCGTTCATTCGTTCATTCGTTCATTTGTCCATTTGTTCATTTGTTCATTTCTTTATTTGTTCATTTGTTCATTTCTTTATTTGTTCATTTGTTCATTTCTTTATTAGTTCATTTGTTCATTTTTTCATTTGTTCAATTGTTCATGTGTTCATTTGTTCATTTGTTCATTTGTTCATTTGTTAATTTGTTCGTTTGTTCATTTGTTCATTTGATCAATCGTTCATTTGTTCAATTGTTCATTTGTTCATTTGTTCATTTGTCCATTTGGCCATTTGCTCATTTGATCATTTGTTCATTTGTTCATTCGTTCATTCGTTCATTTGTTCATTTGTTCATTTGTTCATTTGTTCATTCGTTCATTTGTTCATTTGTTCATTTGTTCATTTGTTCATTTGTTCATTTGTTCGTTTGTTCATTCGTTCGATTTTCTATTCGCTAATTTGTTCATTCGTTCATTTTCCTATTCGCTCATTTGTTCACTTGTTCATTTGTTCGTTTGTTCATTCGTTCATTTGATCATTTGTACATTTGTTCATTTGTTCATTTGATCATTTGTTCATTTGTTCATTTGTTCATTTGTTCATTTGTTCATTTGTTCATTTGTTCATTTGTTCATTTGTTCATTTGTTCATTTGTTCATTTGTTCATTTGTTCATTTGTTCATTTGTTCATTTGTTCATTTGTTCATTTGTTCATTTGTTCGTTTGTTCATTTGTTCATTTGTTCATTTGTTCATTTGTTCATTTGTTTATTTGTTCATTCGTTCATTTGATCATTTGTACATTTGTTCATTTGTTCATTTGATCATTTGTTCATTTGTTCATTTGTTCGTTTGTTCATTCGTTCGATTGTCTATTCGCTAATTTGTTCATTCGTTCATTTTCCTATTCGCTCATTTGTTCACTTTTTCATTTGTTCGTTTGTTCATTCGTTCATTTGATCATTTGTACATTTGTTCATTTGTTCATTTGATCATTTGTTCATTTGTTCATTTGTTCATTTGTTCATTTGTTCATTTGTTCATTTGTTCATTTGTTCATTTGTTCATTTGTTAATTTGTTCATTTGTTCATTTGTTCATTTGTTCACTTGTCCATTTGTTCGTTTGTTCACTTGTTCATTTGTTCGTTTGTTCAATCGTTCAAATGATTATTCGCCCATTTGTTCATTTGTTCATTTGTTCATTTGTTCATTTGTTCATTTGTCCATTTGTCCATTTGCTCATTTGATCATTTGTTCATTTGTTCATTCGTTCATTCGTTCATTTGTTCATTTGTTCATTTGTTCATTTGTTCATTCGTTCATTTGTTCATTCGTTCATTTGTTCATTTGTTCATTTGTTCATTTGTTCATTTGTTCATTTGTTCATTTGTTCGTTTGTTCATTCGTTCGATTGTCTATTCGCTAATTTGTTCATTCGTTCATTTTCCTATTCGCTCATTTGTTCATTTGTTCATTTGTTCATTTGTTCATTTGTTCATTTGTTCATTTGTTCATTTGTTCATTTGTTCATTTGTTCATTTGTTCATTTGTTCATTTGTTCATTTGATCATTTGTTCATTCGTTCATTTGTTTATTTCTTTATTTGTTCATTTCTTCATTTGCTCATTTGTTCATTTGTTCGTTTGTTCATTCGTTCAAATGATTAAGCGCTCATTTGTTCATTTGTTCATTTGTTCACTTGCTCATTTGTTCATCCGTTCAAATGATTAATCGCTCATTTGTTCATTTGTTCATTTGTTCATTTGTTCATTTGTTCACTTGCTCATTTGTTCATTCGTTCATTTGTTCATTTGCTCATTTGTTCATTTGCTCATTTGTTCATTTGTTCATTTGTTCATTCGTTCATTCGTTCATTCGTTCATTCGTTCATTCGTTCATTCGTTCATTCGTTCATTCGTTCATTCGTTCATTCGTTCATTCGTTCATTCGTTCATTCGTTCATTCGTTCATTCGTTCATTCGTTCATTCGTTCATTCGTTCATTCGTTCATTCGTTCATTCGTTCATTCGTTCATTCGTTCATTCGTTCATTCGTTCATTCGTTCATTCGTTCATTCGTTCATTCGTTCATTCGTTCATTCGTTCATTCGTTCATTTGTTCATTCGTTCATTCGTTCATTCGTTCATTCGTTCATTCGTTCATTTGTCCATTTGTTCATTTGTTCATTTCTTTATTTGTTCATTTGTTCATTTCTTTATTTGTTCATTTGTTCATTTCTTTATTAGTTCATTTGTTCATTTTTTCATTTGTTCAGTTGTTCATGTGTTCATTTGTTCATTTGTTCATTTGTTCATTTGTTAATTTGTTCGTTTGTTCATTTGTTCATTTGTTCAATCGTTCATTTGTTCAATTGTTCATTTGTTCATTTGTTCATTTGTCCATTTGGCCATTTGCTCATTTGATCATTTGTTCATTTGTTCATTCGTTCATTCGTTCATTTGTTCATTTGTTCATTTGTTCATTTGTTCATTCGTTCATTTGTTCATTTGTTCATTTGTTCATTTGTTCATTTGTTCATTTGTTCGTTTGTTCATTCGTTCGATTTTCTATTCGCTAATTTGTTCATTCGTTCATTTTCCTATTCGCTCATTTGTTCACTTGTACATTTGTTCGTTTGTTCATTCGTTCATTTGATCATTTGTACATTTGTTCATTTGTTCATTTGATCATTTGTTCATTTGTTCATTTGTTCATTTGTTCATTTGTTCATTTGTTCATTTGTTCATTTGTTCATTTGTTCATTTGTTCATTTGTTCATTTGTTCATTTGTTCATTTGTTCATTTGTACATTTGTTCATTTGTTCATTTGTTCGTTTGTTCATTTGTTCATTTGTTCATTTGTTCATTTGTTCATTTGTTCATTTGTTCATTTGTTCATTTGTTCATTTGTTCATTTGTTCATTTGTTCATTTGTTCATTTGTTCATTTGTTCATTTGATCATTTGTTCATTCGTTCATTTGTTTATTTCTTTATTTGTTCATTTCTTCATTTGCTCATTTGTTCATTTGTTCGTTTGTTCATTCGTTCAAATGATTAAGCGCTCATTTGTTCATTTGTTCATTTGTTCACTTGCTCATTTGTTCATCCGTTCAAATGATTAATCGCTCATTTGTTCATTTGTTCATTTGTTCATTTGTTCATTTGTTCACTTGCTCATTTGTTCATTCGTTCATTTGTTCATTTGCTCATTTGTTCATTTGCTCATTTGTTCATTTGTTCATTTGTTCATTCGTTCATTCGTTCATTCGTTCATTCGTTCATTCGTTCATTCGTTCATTCGTTCATTCGTTCATTCGTTCATTCGTTCATTCGTTCATTCGTTCATTCGTTCATTCGTTCATTCGTTCATTCGTTCATTCGTTCATTCGTTCATTCGTTCATTCGTTCATTCGTTCATTCGTTCATTCGTTCATTCGTTCATTCGTTCATTCGTTCATTCGTTCATTCGTTCATTCGTTCATTCGTTCATTCGTTCATTCGTTCATTCGTTCATTCGTTCATTTGTTCATTCGTTCATTCGTTCATTCGTTCATTCGTTCATTCGTTCATTTGTCCATTTGTTCATTTGTTCATTTCTTTATTTGTTCATTTGTTCATTTCTTTATTTGTTCATTTGTTCATTTCTTTATTAGTTCATTTGTTCATTTTTTCATTTGTTCAATTGTTCATGTGTTCATTTGTTCATTTGTTCATTTGTTCATTTGTTAATTTGTTCGTTTGTTCATTTGTTCATTTGTTCAATCGTTCATTTGTTCAATTGTTCATTTGTTCATTTGTTCATTTGTCCATTTGGCCATTTGCTCATTTGATCATTTGTTCATTTGTTCATTCGTTCATTCGTTCATTTGTTCATTTGTTCATTTGTTCATTTGTTCATTCGTTCATTTGTTCATTTGTTCATTTGTTCATTTGTTCATTTGTTCATTTGTTCGTTTGTTCATTCGTTCGATTTTCTATTCGCTAATTTGTTCATTCGTCCATTTTCCTATTCGCTCATTTGTTCATTCGTTCATTTGATCATTTGTACATTTGTTCATTTGTTCATTTGATCATTTGTTCATTTGTTCATTTGTTCATTTGTTCATTTGTTCATTTGTTCATTTGTTCATTTGTTCATTTGTTCATTTGTTCATTTGTTCATTTGTTCATTTGTTCATTTGTTCATTTGTTCATTTGTTCATTTGTTCATTTGTTCATTTGTTCATTTGTTCATTTGTTCATTTGTACATTTGTTCATTTGTTCATTTGTTCGTTTGTTCATATGTTCATTTGTTCATTTGTTCATTTGTTCATTTGTTTATTTGTTCATTTGTTCATTTGTTCATTTGTTCATTTGTTCATTTGTTCATTTGTTCATTTGTTCATTTGTTCATTTCATCATTTGTTCATTCGTTCATTTGTTTATTTCTTTATTTGTTCATTTCTTCATTTGCTCATTTGTTCATTTGTTCGTTTGTTCATTCGTTCAAATGATTAAGCGCTCATTTGTTCATTTGTTCATTTGTTCACTTGCTCATTTGTTCATCCGTTCAAATGATTAATCGCTCATTTGTTCATTTGTTCATTTGTTCATTTGTTCATTTGTTCACTTGCTCATTTGTTCATTCGTTCATTTGTTCATTTGCTCATTTGTTCATTTGCTCATTTGTTCATTTGTTCATTTGTTCATTCGTTCATTCGTTCATTCGTTCATTCGTTCATTCGTTCATTCGTTCATTCGTTCATTCGTTCATTCGTTCATTCGTTCATTCGTTCATTCGTTCATTCGTTCATTCGTTCATTCGTTCATTCGTTCATTCGTTCATTCGTTCATTCGTTCATTCGTTCATTCGTTCATTCGTTCATTCGTTCATTCGTTCATTCGTTCATTCGTTCATTCGTTCATTCGTTCATTCGTTCATTCGTTCATTCGTTCATTCGTTCATTCGTTCATTCGTTCATTCGTTCATTTGTTCATTCGTTCATTCGTTCATTCGTTCATTCGTTCATTCGTTCATTTGTCCATTTGTTCATTTGTTCATTTCTTTATTTGTTCATTTGTTCATTTCTTTATTTGTTCATTTGTTCATTTCTTTATTAGTTCATTTGTTCATTTTTTCATTTGTTCAATTGTTCATGTGTTCATTTGTTCATTTGTTCATTTGTTCATTTGTTAATTTGTTCGTTTGTTCATTTGTTCATTTGTTCAATCGTTCATTTGTTCAATTGTTCATTTGTTCATTTGTTCATTTGTCCATTTGGCCATTTGCTCATTTGATCATTTGTTCATTTGTTCATTCGTTCATTCGTTCATTTGTTCATTTGTTCATTTGTTCATTTGTTCATTCGTTCATTTGTTCATTTGTTCATTTGTTCATTTGTTCATTTGTTCATTTGTTCGTTTGTTCATTCGTTCGATTTTCTATTCGCTAATTTGTTCATTCGTTCATTTTCCTATTCGCTCATTTGTTCACTTGTTCATTTGTTCGTTTGTTCATTCGTTCATTTGATCATTTGTACATTTGTTCATTTGTTCATTTGATCATTTGTTCATTTGTTCATTTGTTCATTTGTTCATTTGTTCATTTGTTCATTTGTTCATTTGTTCATTTGTTCATTTGTTCATTTGTTCATTTGTTCATTTGTTCATTTGTTCATTTGTTCATTTGTTCATTTGTTCATTTGTTCATTTGTTCATTTGTACATTTGTTCATTTGTTCATTTGTTCGTTTGTTCATTTGTTCATTTGTTCATTTGTTCATTTGTTCATTTGTTTATTTGTTCATTTGTTCATTTGTTAATTTGTTCATTTGTTCATTTGTTCATTTGTTCATTTGTTCACTTGTCCATTTGTTCGTTTGTTCACTTGTTCATTTGTTCGTTTGTTCAATCGTTCAAATGATTATTCGCCCATTTGTTCATTTGTTCATTTGTTCATTTGTTCATTTGTTCATTTGTTCATTTGTCCATTTGTCCATTTGCTCATTTGATCATTTGTTCATTTGTTCATTCGTTCATTCGTTCATTTGTTCATTTGTTCATTTGTTCATTTGTTCATTCGTTCATTTGTTCATTCGTTCATTTGTTCATTTGTTCATTTGTTCATTTGTTCATTTGTTCATTTGTTCGTTTGTTCATTCGTTCGATTGTCTATTCGCTAATTTGTTCATTCGTTCATTTTCCTATTCGCTCATTTGTTCACTTGTTCATTTGTTCGTTTGTTCATTCGTTCATTTGATCATTTGTCCATTTGTTCATTTGTTCATTTCTTTATTTGTTCATTAGTTCATTTCTTTATTTGTTCATTTGTTCATTTCTTTATTAGTTCATTTGTTCATTTTTTCATTTGTTCAATTGTTCATGTGTTCATTTGTTCATTTGTTCATTTGTTCATTTGTTAATTTGTTCGTTTGTTCATTTGTTCATTTGTTCATTTGTTCATTTGTTCATTTGTTCAATTGTTCATTTGTTCATTTGTTCATTTGTCCATTTGTCCATTTGCTCATTTCTTTATTTGTTTATTTGTTCATTTCTTTATTTGTTCATTTGTTCATTTGTTCATTTGTTCATTAGTTCATTTGTTCATTCGTTCATTTGTTCATTTGATCATTTTTTCATTTGTTCATTTGTTCATTTGTTCATTTGTTCAATTGTTCATTTGTTCACTTGTTCATTTGTTCATTTGTTCATTTGTTCATTCGTTCATTCGTTCATTCGTTCATTCGTTCATTTGTTCATTTGATCATTTGTTCATTTGTTCATTCGTTCATTCGTTCATTTGTTCATTTGTTCATTTGTTCATTTGTTCAATTGTCCATTTGTTCATTTGTTCATTTCTTTATTAGTTCATTTGTTCATTTGCTCATTTGTTCATTTGTTCATTTGTTCATTTGTTCATTTGTTCATTTGTTCATTTGTTCATTTGTTCATTTGTTCATTTGTTCATTCGTTCATTTGTTTATTTCTTTATTTGTTCATTTCTTCATTTGTTCATTTGTTCGTTTGTTTATTCGTTCAAATGATTAATCGCTCATTTGTTCAATTGCTCATTTGTTCATTTGTTCATTTGTTCATTTGCTCATTTGCTCATTTGTTCATTTGTTCATTTGTTCATTTGTTCAATTGTTCAATTGTTCAATTGTTCAATTGTTCATTTGTACATTTGATCATTTGATCATTTGTTCATCTGTTCATTTGTTCATTTGTTCATTTGTTCATTTGTTCGTTTGTTCGTTTGTTCGTTTGTTCGTTTGTTCGTTTGTTCGTTTGTTCGTTTGTTCATTGGTTCATTCGTTCATTCGTTCATTCGTTCATTCGTTCATTCGTTCATTCGTTCATTCGTTCATTCGTTCATTCGTTCATTCGTTCATTCGTTCATTCGTTCATTCGTTCATTCGTTCATTCGTTCATTCGTTCATTCGTTCATTCGTTCATTCGTTCATTCGTTCATTCGTTCATTCGTTCATTCGTTCATTCGTTCATTCGTTCATTCGTTCATTCGTTCATTCGTTCATTCGTTCATTCGTTCATTCGTTCATTCGTTCATTCGTTCATTCGTTCATTCGTTCATTCGTTCATTCGTTCATTCGTTCATTCGTTCATTCGTTCATTCGTTCATTCGTTCATTCGTTCATTCGTTCATTCGTTCATTCGTTCATTCGTTCATTCGTTCATTCGTTCATTCGTTCATTCGTTCATTCGTTCATTCGTTCATTCGTTCATTCGTTCATTCGTTCATTCGTTCATTCGTTCATTCGTTCATTCGTTCATTCGTTCATTCGTTCATTCGTTCATTCGTTCATTCGTTCATTCGTTCATTCGTTCATTCGTTCATTCGTTCATTCGTTCATTCGTTCATTCGTTCATTCGTTCATTCGTTCATTCGTTCATTCGTTCATTCGTTCATTCGTTCATTCGTTCATTCGTTCATTCGTTCATTCGTTCATTCGTTCATTCGTTCATTCGTTCCATCGATCATTCGTTCATTCGTTCATTCGTTCATTCGTTCATTCGTTCATTCGTTCATTCGTTCATTTGTTCATTTGTTCATTTGTTCATTTGTTCATTTGTTCATTTGTTCATTTGTTCATTTGTTCATTTGTTCATTTCTTTGTTAGTTCATTTGTTCATTTTTTCATTTGTTCAATTGTTCATATGTTCATTTGTACATTTGATCATTTGTTCATTTGTTCATTAGTTCATTTATTCATTTGTTCACTTGCTCATTTGTTCATTTGTACATTTGTTCATTTGTTCATTTGTTCAATTGTTCATTTGTTCATTTGTACATTTGATCATTTGTTCATTTGTCCATTTGTTCATTTGTTCACTTGCTCATTTGTTCATCCGTTCAAATGATTAATCGCTCATTTGTTCATTTGTTCATTTGTTCATTTGTTCATTTGTTCATTGGTTCATTTGTTCACTTGCTCATTTGTTCATTCGTTCATTTGTTCATTTGCTCATTTGTTCATTCGTTCATTCGTTCATTCGTTCATTCGTTCATTCGTTCATTCGTTCATTCGTTCATTCGTTCATTCGTTCATTCGTTCATTCGTTCATTCGTTCATTCGTTCATTCGTTCATTCGTACATTCGTTCATTCGTTCATTCGTTCGTTTGTTCATTCGTTCATTCGTTCATTCGTTCATTTGTTCATTTGTCCATTTGTTCATTTGTTCATTTCTTTATTTGTTCATTTGTTCATTTCTTTATTTGTTCATTTGTTCATTTTTTCATTTGTTCAATTGTTCATGTGTTCATTTGTTCATTTGTTCATTTGTTCATTTGTTAATTTGTTCGTTTGTTCATTTGTTCATTTGTTCATTTGTTCATTTGTTCATTTGTTCAATTGTTCATTTGTTAATTTGTTCATTTGTCCATTTGTCCATTTGCTCATTTCTTTATTTGTTTATTTGTTCATTTCTTTATTTGTTCATTTCTTTATTTGTTCATTTGTTCATTTGTTCATTAGTTCATTTGTTCATTTGTTCATTCGTTCATTTGTTCATTTGATCATTTTTTCATTTGTTCATTTGTTCATTTGTTCATTTGTTCATTTGTTCATTTGTTCACTTGTTCATTTGTTCATTTGTTCATTTGTTCATTCGTTCATTCGTTCATTCGTTCATTCGTTCATTCGTTCATTTGTTCATTTGTTCATTTGTTCATTCGTTCATTCGTTCATTTGTTCATTTGTTCATTTGTTCATTTGTTCATTCGTTCATTTGTTCATTTGTTCATTTGTTCATTTGTTCATTTCTTTATTTGTTCATTTGTTCATTTCTTTATTTGTTCATTTGTTCATTTCTTTATTTGTTCATTTGTTCATTTCTTTATTTGTTCATTTGTTCATTCGATCATTTGTTCATTTGTTCATTTGTCCATTTGTTCATTTGTTCATTTCTTTATTAGTTCATTTGTTCATTTGCTCATTTGTTCATTTGTTCATTTGTTCATTTGTTCATTTGTTAATTTGTTCATTTGTTCATTTGTTCATTTGTTCATTTGTTCATTTGTTCATTTGTTCATTTGTTCATTTGTTCATTTGTTCATTCGTTCATTTGTTTATTTCTTTATTTGTTCATTTCTTCATTTGTTCATTTGTTCGTTTGTTTATTCGTTCAAATGATTAATCGCTCATTTGTTCAATTGCTCATTTGTTCATTTGTTCATTTGTTCATTTGCTCATTTGCTCATTTGTTCATTTGTTCATTTGTTCATTTGTTCATTTGTTCAATTGTTCAATTGTTCATTTGTACATTTGATCATTTGATCATTTGTTCATCTGTTCATTTGTTCATTTGTTCATTTGTTCATTTGATCATTTGTTCATTTGTTCGTTTGTTCGTTTGTTCGTTTGTTCTTTTGTTCATTTGTTCATTTGTTCATTTGTTCATTTGTTCATTTGTTCATTTGCTCATTTCTTCATTTGTTCATTTGTTCATTTGTTCATTGGTTCATTTGTTCATATGTTCATTTGTTCATTTATCCATTTGTTCATTCGTTCATTCGTTCATTCGTTCATTCGTTCATTCGTTCATTCGTTCATTCGTTCATTCGTTCATTCGTTCATTCGTTCATTCGTTCATTCGTTCATTCGTTCATTCGTTCATTCGTTCATTCGTTCATTCGTTCATTCGTTCATTCGTTCGTTTGTTCATTCGTTCATTCGTTCATTCGTTCATTTGTTCATTTGTCCATTTGTTCATTTGTTCATTTCTTTATTTGTTCATTTGTTCATTTCTTTATTTGTTCATTTGTTCATTTTTTCATTTGTTCAATTGTTCATGTGTTCATTTGTTCATTTGTTCATTTGTTCATTTGTTAATTTGTTCGTTTGTTCATTTGTTCATTTGTTCATTTGTTCATTTGTTCATTTGTTCAATTGTTCATTTGTTAATTTGTTCATTTGTCCATTTGTCCATTTGCTCATTTCTTTATTTGTTTATTTGTTCATTTCTTTATTTGTTCATTTCTTTATTTGTTCATTTGTTCATTTGTTCATTAGTTCATTTGTTCATTTGTTCATTCGTTCATTTGTTCATTTGATCATTTTTTCATTTGTTCATTTGTTCATTTGTTCATTTGTTCATTTGTTCATTTGTTCACTTGTTCATTTGTTCATTTGTTCATTTGTTCATTCGTTCATTCGTTCATTCGTTCATTCGTTCATTCGTTCATTTGTTCATTTGTTCATTTGTTCATTCGTTCATTCGTTCATTTGTTCATTTGTTCATTTGTTCATTTGTTCATTCGTTCATTTGTTCATTTGTTCATTTGTTCATTTGTTCATTTCTTTATTTGTTCATTTGTTCATTTCTTTATTTGTTCATTTGTTCATTTCTTTATTTGTTCATTTGTTCATTTCTTTATTTGTTCATTTGTTCATTCGATCATTTGTTCATTTGTTCATTTGTCCATTTGTTCATTTGTTCATTTCTTTATTAGTTCATTTGTTCATTTGCTCATTTGTTCATTTGTTCATTTGTTCATTTGTTCATTTGTTAATTTGTTCATTTGTTCATTTGTTCATTTGTTCATTTGTTCATTTGTTCATTTGTTCATTTGTTCATTTGTTCATTTGTTCATTCGTTCATTTGTTTATTTCTTTATTTGTTCATTTCTTCATTTGTTCATTTGTTCGTTTGTTTATTCGTTCAAATGATTAATCGCTCATTTGTTCAATTGCTCATTTGTTCATTTGTTCATTTGTTCATTTGCTCATTTGCTCATTTGTTCATTTGTTCATTTGTTCATTTGTTCATTTGTTCAATTGTTCAATTGTTCATTTGTACATTTGATCATTTGATCATTTGTTCATCTGTTCATTTGTTCATTTGTTCATTTGTTCATTTGATCATTTGTTCATTTGTTCGTTTGTTCGTTTGTTCGTTTGTTCTTTTGTTCATTTGTTCATTTGTTCATTTGTTCATTTGTTCATTTGTTCATTTGCTCATTTCTTCATTTGTTCATTTGTTCATTTGTTCATTGGTTCATTTGTTCATATGTTCATTTGTTCATTTATCCATTTGTTCATTCGTTCATTCGTTCATTCGTTCATTCGTTCATTCGTTCATTCGTTCATTCGTTCATTCGTTCATTCGTTCATTCGTTCATTCGTTCATTCGTTCATTCGTTCATTCGTTCATTCGTTCATTCGTTCATTCGTTCATTCGTTCATTCGTTCATTCGTTCATTCGTTCATTCGTTCATTCGTTCATTCGTTCATTCGTTCATTCGTTCATTCGTTCATTCGTTCATTCGTTCCATCGATCATTCGTTCATTTGTTCATTTGTTCATTTGTTAATTTGTTCATTTGTTCATTTGTTCATTTGTTCATTTGTTCATTTGTTCATTTGTTCATTTGTTCATTTGTTCATTTGTTCATTCGTTCATTTGTTTATTTCTTTATTTGTTCATTTCTTCATTTGTTCATTTGTTCGTTTGTTCATTCGTTCAAATGATTAATCGCTCATTTGTTCACTTGCTCGTTTGTTCATTTGTTCATTTTTTCATTTGCTCATTTGTTCATTTGTTCATTTGTTCAATTGTTCAATTGTTCATTTGTACATTTGATCATTTGTTCATCTGTTCATTTGTTCATTTGTTCATTTGATCATTTGTTCATCTGTTCATTTGTTCATTTGTTCATTTGTTCATTTGATCATTTGTTCATTTGTTCATTTGTTCGTTTGTTCGTTTGTTCTTTTGTTCATTTGTTCATTTGTCCATTTGTTAATTTGTTCATTTGTTCATTTGTTCATTTGCTCATTTGTTCACTTGCCCGTTTGTTCATTTGTTCATTTGTTCATTTGCTCATTTGTTCATTTGTTCATTTGTTCAATTGTTCAATTGTTCATTTGTACATTTGATCATTTGTTCATCTGTTCATTTGTTCATTTGTTCATTTGATCATTTGTTCATCTGTTCATTTGTTCATTTGTTCATTTGTTCATTTGATCATTTGTTCATTTGTTCATTTGTTCGTTTGTTCGTTTGTTCTTTTGTTCATTTGTTCATTTGTCCATTTGTTCATTTGTTCATTTGTTCATTTGTTCATTTGCTCAATTCTTCATTTGTTCATTTGTTCAATTGTTCATTTGTTCATTTGTTCATTGGTTCATTTGTTCATTGGTTCATTTGTTCATTGGTTCATTTGTTCATTTGTTCATTTGTTCATTCGATCATTTGTTCATTTGTTCATTTGTCCATTTGTTCATTTGTTCATTTCTTTATTAGTTCATTTGTTCATTGGTTCATTTGTTCATTGGTTCATTTGTTCATTTGTTCATTTGTTCATTTGTTCATTTGTTCATTTGTTCATTTGTCCATTTGTTCAATTGTTCATTTCTTTATTAGTTCATTTGTTCATTTGCTCATTTGTTCATTTGTTCATTTGTTCATTTGTTCATTTGTTAATTTGTTCATTTGTTCATTTGTTCATTTGTTCATTTGTTCATTTGTTCATTTGTTCATTTGTTCATTTGTTCATTTGTTCATTCGTTCATTTGTTTATTTCTTTATTTGTTCATTTCTTCATTTCTTCATTTGTTCATTTGTTCGTTTGTTCATTCGTTCAAATGATTAATCGCTCATTTGTTCACTTGCTCGTTTGTTCATTTGTTCATTTGTTCATTTGTTCATTTGTCCATTTGTTCATTTGTTCATTTCTTTATTAGTTCATTTGTTCATTTGTTCATTTGTTCATTTGTTCATTTGTTCATTTGTTCATTTGTTCATTTGTTCATTTGTTCATTTGTTCATTTGTTCAATTGTTCATTTGTTCATTTGTTCATTTGTTCATTTGTTCATTTGTTCATTTGTTCATTCGTTCATTTGTTTATTTCTTTATTTGTTCATTTCTTCATTTGTTCATTTGTTCGTTTGTTCATTCGTTCAAATGATTAACCGCTCATTTGTTCACTTGCTCGTTTGTTCATTTGTTCATTTGTTCATTTGCTCATTTGTTCATTTGTTCAATTGTTCAATTGTTCATTTGTACATTTGATCATTTGTTCATCTGTTCATTTGTTCATTTGTTCATTTGATCATTTGTTCATCTGTTCATTTGTTCATTTGTTCATTTGTTCATTTGATCATTTGTTCATTTGTTCATTTGTTCGTTTGTTCGTTTGTTCTTTTGTTCATTTGTCCATTTGTTCATTTGTTCGTTTGTTCATTTGTTCATTTGCTCATTTCTTCATTTGTTCATTTGTTCAATTGTTCATTTGTTCATTTGTTCATTGGTTCATTTGTTCATTGGTTCATTTGTTCATTTGTTCATTTGTTCATTCGATCATTTGTTCATTTGTTCATTTGTCCATTTGTTCATTTGTTCATTTCTTTATTAGTTCATTTGTTCATTTGTTCATTTGTTCATTTGTTCATTTGTTCATTTGTTCATTTGTTCATTTGTTCATTTGTTCATTTGTTTATTTGTTCATTTGTTCATTTGTTCATTTGTTCATCTGTTCATTCGTTCTTTCGTTTATTTCTTTATTTGTTCATTTCTTCATTTGTTCATTTGATCGTTTGTTCATTCGTTCAAATGATTAATCGCTCATTTGTTCATTTCTTCATTTGTTCATTTGGTTATGTGTTCATTTTGCTCATTTTTTCATTTGTTCATTGGTTCATTTGTTCATTGGTTCATTTGTTCATTTGTTCATTTGTTCATTTGTTCATTTGTTCATTTGTTCATTTGTTCATTTGTTCATTTGTTCATTTGTTCATTTGTTCATTTGTTCATTTGTTCATTTGTTCGTTTGTTCATTTGTTCATTTGTTCATTTGTTCATTTGTTCATTTGTTCATTTGTTCATTTGTTCATTTGTTCATTTGTTCATTTGTTCATTTGTTCGTTTGTTCATTTGTTCATTTGTTCATTTCTTCTTTTGTTCATTTGTGCATTTGTTCATTTGTTCATTTGTTCGATTAAGCTTCAAATTTAGAAGATACAGCTGATTTAACTCTAGATTCAGCCGATACTGATAATATAGCTACAAGCTCAGCCGAAACATATGAGTTAGCTTCAATTTTAGACTAAGCGTACGATTTAGTTTCAATTTCAGTCGATACATAAGACAAAGCGTCAAATTTAGCAGCTACAGCGGATTTAGCCTAAGTCTCAGCACTTCCCTGCTCTTCTCTGCTCTTCTATGCTCTTCTCTGCTCTTCTATGCTCTTCTCTGCTCTGCTTTTCTCTGCTCTTCTCTGCTCTTCTCTGCTCTTCTCTGCATTGCTCTGCTCTGCTCTTCTGTGCTCTTCACTGCTCTTCTCTGCTATTCTCTGCTCTTCTGTGCTCTTCTCTGCTCTTCTCTGCTCTTCTCTGCTCCTCTGTGATCTTCTCTACTCTTCTCTGCTCTTCTCTGCTCTTCTCTGCTCTTCTCTGCTCTTCTCTGCTCTTCTCTGCTCTTCTCTGCTCTGCTCTTCTCTGCTCTTCTCTGCTCAGCTCTGCTCTGCTCTGCTCTGCTCGTCTCTGCTCTGCTCTGCTCTGTTCTTCTCTGTTCTGCTCTTCTCTGCTCTTCGCTGCTCTGCTCTGCTCTGCTCTGCTCTGCTCTTCTCTGCTCTTCTCTGCTCTGCTCTTCTCTGCCCTGCTCTTCTCTGCTCTGCTCTTCTCAGCTCTTCTCTGCTCTGCTCTTCTCTGTTCTGCTCTTCTCTGCTCTTCTCTGCTCTTCTCTGCTCTGCTCTGCGCTTCTCTGCTCTTCTGTGCTCTTCACTGCTCTTCTCTGCTCCTCTGTGCTCTTCTCTACTCTTCTCTGCTCTTCTCTGCTCTTCTCTGCTCTTCTCTGCTCTTCTCTGCTCTTCTCTGCTCCTCTGTGCTCTTCTCTACTCTTCTCTGCTCTTCTCTGCTCTTCTCTGCTCTTCTCTGCTCTTATCTGCTCTTCTCTGCTCTTCTCTGCTCTTCTCTGCTCTGCTCTGCGCTTCTCTGCTCTTCTGTGCTCTTCTCTGCTCTTCTCTGCTCCTCTGTGCACTTCTCTACTCTTCTCTGCTCTTCTATGCTCTTCTCTGCTCTGCTTTTCTCTGCTCTTCTCTGCTCTGCTCTTCTCTGCTCTGCTCTCCTCTGCTCTGCTCTCCTCTGCTCTGCTCTTCTCTGCTCTTCTCTGCTCTTCTCTGCTCTTCTCTGCTTTGCTCTTCTCTGCTCTGCTCTCCTCTGCTCTGCTCTCCTCTGCTCTGCTCTTCTCTGCTCTTCTCTGCTCTTCTCTGCTCTTCTCTGCTTTGCTCTACTCTTCTCCGCTCTTCTCTGCTCATCTCTGCTCTGCTCTTCTCTGCTCTGTTCTATTCTTCTCTGCTCTGCTCTGCTCTACTCTTCTCAGCTCTTCTCTGCTCATCTCTGCTCTGCTCTTCTCTGCTCTGTTGTATTCTTCTCTGCTCTGCTCTCCTCTGATCTGCTCTGCTCAGCTCTTCTCTCCTCTGCTCTTCTCCGCTCTTCTCTGCTCTGCTCTTCTCTTCTCTTCTCTTCTCTGCTCTCCTCTTCTCTTCTCTGCCACTCTACTCTGCTCTGCTCTTCTCTGCTCTGCGCTTCTCTGCTCTTCTCTCCTCTGCTCATCTCTGCTCTTCTTTGCTCTGCTCTACTCTGCTCTTCTCTGGTCTGCTCTTCTCTGCTCTGCTCTTCTCTGCTCTTCTCTGCTCTTCTCTACTCTGTTCTGCTCTACTCTGCTCTGCTCTGATCTGTCTGCTCTTCTCTGCTCTCCTCTGCTCTGCTCAGCTCTTCTCTGCTCTGCTCTTCTCCGCTCTTCTCTGCTCTGCTCTGCTCTTCTCCGCTCGGGGCAGACCAGATAACTGCAGTCCCTAAAAATTCAACGAATAACAGTTATCTGGTCTGCCCCGGTGCTCGCGATTCTCTAAAGGAAAAACAAACTGATCTGTGGGAAACCACGTGACAGTCCTCGGCCACTTACCCGGCAATATATATTTTTTGTCTGCGATCCAGGAAACGAAACACTATTGGGCCTCGAGTGCCTGGTCGTGTGTATTTCGTCAGTCGAAGGCGCGACACAATCGCCGCTCGCACTCAACATAATTTACGACAAACGCACAACTGTTTCTTTCTCTTAGTACGACATTGACAGTATTCATCGTTAGCCCGTCGACCGGATTTATGGCCATAGAAAACGAATTACGGTTTTTCCCCAATTCATGCGACTGTCCGCCGTTGGTCCTATCGGCAGACCAGACCACCCGCGGGCCACGTGAAAATATTGGAAATGTGGTCTAATTATCATAATACAAAATATTTAATTTTATTGATTGAAACTACTGAAAATTTAAATATTCTAATTTTAAAAGTTCAATTTTAAATTAGTTTTAAAATAAATTTATCCAGTTAAGTTAAATTATATTACAACAAAGAAATAAAATTGATATGAAATACAAATCATTTAATTTTACTGATTAATTTTAATAAAAATTTAAATCTTCAATTATCATAAATCTAAACTTAATTCTTTACACGACTTTAATACTTTATATGACAATGAACCATTATTTATTTCATTTATTATTGAGTACCCTAAACTAACCAATTCAATTTGATGTAGGATAAATGAATAAATATATTTAAAAGTGTGAAATAATAATGTCCGTAAGAAAGAAAAGAAAAAAGAAATTCCAATAAAAAATGTAACAACTAACAATGCCAAAGTTAGGATTTTCTTCCAACATAAACTCATCAATTCAGTATTAATAATTATTTTGATACATAACAGAAATATTAAATTAACTCTTTTACTTTCGAGATAATTAAAAACACTAACTTTATTTTAATTAACCCTGATACAAAAAGTACGAAAAAATCACTTTTACTTATACTAATATTACTTTCTTCTTCTACAACACACGCACACACATTTTAAAATCATTAAATTTATTCGTAAATAAATACTATAACTTATAATCATGTAATTCCTTTTTTCAAATATATCAAATTAAGAAATCAATAATATTTATAATTTGTGCAAGTAATAAAATTTTCCTCATTCAGAATCCTTTCAATGTAAATGAAACACTTATTGTTAAACTAAAATTTTAATGAAAATATTTTCCCATACTTTTACAACGTTACGATTTATTCCATTTATAATGAAAGTGGCGGGCAATTTGTACGGTTCACATAAATTTATTCAACCTAGATAATTATTAAAATTTACTATCGAGATAACTGCAGCCCCTAAAAATTCTTAAAATTAACGAATAACAGCAGTTTAACCGTTGGTGCTGGCGCACTAAATTTACCATTATTTAATTTAAATTTCTTATTCAAACTTTCATGTAATATTAAAAATTAATCTCTACTTTTCACTCGTATGAAAACTATTTAAATTTTTAGATGAATTCATAAATTGTATGTATGAAAAATATTCTATAGCCAATTTTTTAGTCGCAATTAAAATAATATATATATATATTCTCACTCCAACAAAGCAAATTAATTCATAATTAACAGTTCAATATAATTCAAACAAATGAACCTAAATAAAATAAATGATATTACAATCATAGTACTAATTAGCTATAACTCAATTATTTATTTCTACGAAAATTACCCCGTAACTGTATATTAGAAATCAAATTCAATTATTCAATTAGATAATTTCATATCTCTCGAACCGAAATCAAAATAAAAATTAACTTCAACTATATTATAAATTAATCCCACATTAGTAATCAACATAAAATTCATCTTAAATAAGTCTAAACTCTAATATATAATATTATATTTTTTAAATAATAGATACGTATACAATAAATTTTGTATTATTTTACTTCGTGATAGTCAGAGATAACCACAGCTTGCAACCGGGTTGAAATTTTGCGCAGCTAGGTTTTTGATGACCGGTGGGCCGTATTGCTATGCAACAAATCGTTGCTACTTGTATTGTCATCGTTATCATTTGCAAGTGTTCAATTAAAATGGAAAGATTGAACGGCTTACTGCAGGTTATGATTCGAAATGGTTGCAACGGCACAGTGACTGGCTCACATTATTTAATTAATAATATCAATTTATTTAGATCGAACGGTATAGTACTCATTTGAAAAACCTGTAAGGACAATTTTGACCATCTTGAATCGGCTACGCTCTTTGCAGAAGATTGAAGAGAAAACGTTTGTTGCAAACAAATGCAGAATACGTATTGAAATAATATCTGCAGTGGGCCCTCACCGTGGGAGGGAATGAATTGTCGGACGCGGAAATTGTAACCTACCCATCTGCGTGCCGTACGCGGCCGGGTCTCAAGGACCGCTCGTAAAAGCAACGAGTTCCAGATCCTCGACCTTCTAATTTCTTTCTTTAGGGACACACGAAGGCAATCATCCTTCTTTACGACAATAATCCTAACATTTCCTTTCGACCCCATCTGTTCGTCAAACAATACGAACATCCGTCCATACAACCGGGAAAGCATTTGTACGTGACGAAGATCCCAAAAAAAGGAAGGGATATCTCGATGTCAGTGTTTTCGATGATACAGAAATTTACGTGAAATATAAATGACGTATAAATGACACTAATCAGCTACTTCGACCCGTCGATTTTGTTTTGCAACTTCATTCTAATGATTGAATATGGACTACAGCATATGTCAATATCATAAAAATCCGAGAAATGGAAGTACAAAAGCGAGAAAGCGAAAAAATGTATTTCCAGCAGTAATGAGAACTTTTGCTCTTACCATTTAAATTATATCGAAACATATTACCGAAATCATAGTAACGAAACAAAATGCTCACTTACCTCTCCTTCATAATTTTTCTTTTGCTGTATCTTGGCGTGGTCAAGGTCGGTTTTTTCGATGCACCCCCCTTCATACGTCTAAACAATTGGGAAGAAACCACATCCTCCCAATTCATTGAATTCACAACCTTTGGCATCGTTTCGCTACACTTTTGAAATTGTTAAATTTATCTGTTTCTATTGTTTACAATGAAATGTAGTAGAATAATGCCGAATAGAGTAGAATATAAAAGTAGAATCAAAAAGAATAGAATTGAATAAATTAAAATAGAATGAAGTAGAATGAAATAGAATGAAATAGAAAAAATCTAAAATTATAAGAAATAAACATCGCGCGCTTTGCACTCCTAGACCGTATCACTTGGAGAACAAATCACGACTGAACGCGACGTAAAAACGCAGAGAACAGCTGAATGCGAGTCACGTTACGATACTACTAATACATGTAGCTTTATCGCCTACGAAAGTGTAAACAAATCATTTTCGAACTGCAAACAGCGGTAGCGGGAAATTCGAAATAGGGAAAGCAACCGTTGTGTGGGATCATGATTTGGACCAGGGTATGCTAGCGATGCTACCATTGGACATTGCCATTGGCAGACAACCAATGATATTTTTTGAACCATTGGCAGACAACCAATGATACTATTTCAACCATTGACAGACAACCAATGATATTATTTGAACCATTGGCAGACAACCAATGATACTATTTGAACCATTGGCAGACAACCAATCATACTATTTGAACCATTGGCGCATCATGTAGTCCCATTTTGAAACTCCCCCCACCACAAACACGGCTCCGAGACCGACACTGGGCCTAACTTAGAGCTGCGAAGGGTCGCAGTTTCATTCAACGCTGAACTCTTGGAGGAGTAAGAAACCACGAAGAAATTGCAAGTAAGTACATACTAATATATAAACTATGTATGTGGCATTAGAATTTCAAAGTTTTGAAACGTTTGCGTACCACGAGCCACCTTCGCGCTCTTCAGATTTTGGGTTGAGAAAAGCCAGGGCATATACATGTAGTATATTTTTCGTTAAATATAAGTTAAAATATTAGTTATGTAATCGAAGGAGCGCGATCGCGCTCTTTGGCGTTTTTCGATCCTGTTTTTTTAGAACCATCTGGTATGCAAACGATTCAATTGATTTTATTTCGAATTTATAACGCGATAAAATTTAGTATTATGGAAATTTGTTCTAGTAATTGTGTAGCAATTTATTTTAATAATATTATTTTTTTTGCAGAAATATGGAACGAGAAGTCGAACAAAAAATGCAGGAAATGCAGCTAGAAGAAGAAAACGCATCCGCCGGATCAGCAGCGGCGAACACCGCCGCACCATCAACGGCGACCTCAGCAGCGGCGAACACCGCCGCAGCATCAACGGCGACCTCAGCAGCGACGGACACCTCCGCCGCGAACGAGTCGCTGGACTCAATACTAGCGCGGCAGCGAGAAATCGCTGCCGCGTACGAGTCCGGGAGGGCTGTAAGTATATGCAATATAAGTGTGCACAACAGAATGTATATTTATAATATATGTATTTCTAATTCTGCTGTTATGTTACAGTCCCAGTGGAGGAACATATTGGGCCAATTGGCCAGAGGGGTAGCCAGGCCTAACCTGGCAAACCTGGTGGCGGCCAATGTAAGTAAATGAAAAATACTTTTATATATAATATAATATAGTAATATGTATAGTAACAAATTATAATAATAATATATACTTATACGTTGCAGAGAGAGCTCAAAAAACTGTTCAAAACAACTATTTATGGCCCTCAAAAAAGGGGCAATGAACGGAAAGGAAAAGGAGGAAGAGGAGGAAGAGGAGGGAGAGGAGGAAGAGGAGGGGGAGGAGGGGGGAGTTGTAAATACGTTTTGAATTTTTATTAACCACTTGACATACAATGACGTTTGGGAGACGTCATTTACTTCATGTGCCATTGTAGACTTTGACGTCTCCAAGACGTCAAGAACTGTATTCGGCGAACGCCGTGCATTTCATTATTAGATTCTTTAATTGTTTCGGTCGTGCATTGATGCTGTTTTGTTTAGACTGTTGGAGATGCTTTCCCCCTCCTAACAAAACCGATAAACAAAATTGCATCGACAAATAAAACCGACCTGTGTTCTGGAGTATAATCGTGGAATGGGAGGTGTAGACAAACAGGACTAATCTCTTGCATGTTTCCCCTTCATGAGAAAATGTGCAAAAGGATATAAAAAAATATTTTTTTATATGTTTGATGTAGCTATTTATAATGCTTATGTTTTATATTCCAAATTGCCTACTTCACAAAAGCAATCGATTGTGAATTTTCGATTGAATATTGCAGAAGACATGCTTTGTAATTTGTCCCTGCCGGACTATCCGACACGCGGCAGACGGTCGCAAAGTGAATGCCCAACTCGGTTACAAGCAAAATATTGGACACATTTTCCTGAACATATACCCGCGACAAATAAAAAGCAACATCCTGCAAAAAGATGCCATGTTTGCGTAAAACATAATATAAGAAGTGAAACAACTTGGCAGTGTAAAATATGCCTCGTTTCGCTACATATTACTAAATGCTTTGAGATGTATCACACATTACAAAATTATTAAATTATTATTTTATACTATTACTTAATTGTTGTACACTAACACTATACTTCAACCCTATTGAATGTTATATAGCAATGTAACTTTAAAAAGAAAAGGCCCTGTTTCTGAGCTTGTACATGAGTGTCCAGTTGAGCCAAATTAAATAGTATTCTTCGGACGCGTCGATGCACATTTTATTCGTATGTCAAGTGGTTAATTAATAAAAGGATCGTTTTTATCATTTCTGTTGTTCATTTTATTTACGAATTGCTCCATCACCATCAGTTTTTTAAATAAACGAACTACATTTAAATTATTTGTTTACTTCGCATTATCTACATATCACATCCTATCCCACTAGCACTGTCCGACAAAATCAAACTTTTTTTCTGATTTCCTATAATTATTCATCCTTACGTTTTTATTATTCTTAGTTTATTATAGTATAATGAATCATTCTATAAAAATTATAAATACATGTCTTATTAAATTATTATTATTATAAAAAAATCTATTATTATTTTAATATAATATTACTATATATTAAAATTCCTACATCACCTACCCGATTACTCGACGAGCGTTCTTGCTGCAACTGCCGCGCCGCTCACGACTGCCCAGCACGCCACCTTCCCCTGGTCTAGTAACCTAGCGCGCGGCAGAATATCTTCGTGACAACTGTTCGTTTCAAGCAAGATGGACGTGCCAATATTCGAGTAAGCAGTTCGAGAGTTGGATATATCGATTCAGAAAAGTCTAAGCTGGGGAGCTTCGAATGTAGAAAGGACCATTTTTTTATTATTGTTCAGATATTTACAGTATTCGACGAGCGTTATTGCTGCAACTGCCGCGCCGCTCACGACTACTCCGCACGCCACCTTCCCCTGGTCAAGTAACCTAGCGCGCGGCAGAATATCTTCGTGACAACTGTTCGTTTCAAGCAAGATGGACGTGCCAATATTCAAGTGAGCAGTTCGAGAGTTGGATATATCGATTCAGAAAAGTCTAAGCTGGGGGGCTTCGGATGTAGAAAGGACCATTTTTTTATTATTGTTCAGATATTTACAGTATTCGACGAGCGTTCTTGCTGCAACTGCCGCGCCGCTCACGACTGCCCCACACGCCAATAACCTACTTCCCCCACGGACGAGAGCAAGTTGCTCAAGTATTGATACTTTGGTTGACGCAGCGATTTCGAATACACGGACACGTTTGCGAATCGCAGCCAATTCGGACTCTCCAACAGACTAATCATAACGTTCGTTTTACCACATCCTCACGGGCCGCTTATCACGCACCGTATACTACTCGGTAGCAATGATCCAGGTCGGAACGGATCCAGGTGCGGCAGGTCGGAACCCGGACATTCAAGGACTGTCGTACGAAACTGTAGATATCAGTCTCCCCGTATTCCAATGATAGAGCGCATCTCCATGTAAACTGACGTACGTACATTTTTTCTTTTTTCATAATCAACAGAAAAATAAAACAAACCTTGACATAACAGCTCCATATACCATTCACAGACTGGTAAAAACAGCTCTGTATACCGTTACACACTGGTAACAACAGCTCTGTATACCGTTACAGACTGGTAAAAACAGCTCTGATAAGATTAGGTATGGGTTTGAAGAAGAAGAAGAAGAAGGAGGAAGACCGACGAACGGTCAAAGGAAAAAGAAAGAAGGTAGAAACAGTATCGAATGAATTCTACCTATCATCAAACGAGGCGGTTTTCTACCGCTGTTATTACCCGCTTTGGGAGCTTCGGAAGCGTTGACAGATGGCGCTGCGCTGGGGTGATCAAAACAATAAACGATGCGAATGCTGCGAAGAAACAATTGGAGGAAGCGCGACGACACAATCGCGCTATGGAGGGTCGCGGAGTGACCGTCGAACAGACGGCGATGGCAACGGGATGCATCTACAGCAGACAGTACGGCTTCATGCGCGGAAAGTCGACTGAAGATGCAATTGTCGAGCTGCGCCGCATGGTCGATGCCCTGGAGCATCGGCATGTAATAGCGCTGCTATTCGACATTTCCGGAGCCTTCGACAACGTCTGGTGGCCCTTAGCCTTGAAGAGTCTTAGGGACCGAGACTGCCCACGCAACGTCTTCGAAGTGGTCTCCAACTACTTCGAGGACCGCAAAGTCAGTCTCACCGTCGGGACGGAAAGAGTTTCCAAGCGCGCGACGAGGGGGTGCCCACAAGGCTCCGTCCTCGGCCCGGCGTGCTGGAACCTGATGTTCGACGATCTCCTGAGGTCTCTCGAGGCCTCAGTCGAGAATAGATTCGTCGCCTACGCGGACGACCTCATCGTCCTCGTGGGCGGAAACTGCCGTAGAGACCTAGAGATCGAAGGTCAATGAGTTGTTGACCTGATCCTAGGTTGGTGCAGATCAGCAAAGCTAGAGATCTCCGAGAAGAAATCCGAGGCGATTGTCCTGCGCAGCGGATATATCGAGAGAGATAAGATAGGCCGACGGGGAGGATCGCGCCCAGACCGAAAACGCATGGCAGTCCGCGCTTCAAAGCTAGACTTAGTGAAAAAGCCACCGACCATTCGGATCGGAAATAAGCCCTTAAGATTCAAACCCTTCGTCAAGTACCTCGGCGTCCACTTTGATAGGGGCATGGGTGTTCGAACCCACTGCAACTACATAAGTGACAAGGTCGGCTCGCTCTTCGCGAAGCTGGGTAGAATGGCAAGGCGTGAATGGGGGCTCCGCTTCGGGGCGCTCTCCGCCGTGTACCGTGGGGTTTTCATCCCGGTGGCAACGTACGCTGCCGCCGGATGGGCCGATCGGTGCACGGAGGGGGAGCTCAGGGTGCTGAGAGCTGCACAGCGCCGTGCTCTCATCGCGATGACCGGTGCATACCGCCGGTCATCGTGGGACAGCATGTGCGTGGTGACCGGTGCTACACCCATTGACGTTAAGCTCAGGCAAACCAAAGCCTTGTACGAGACGCGCAAAGGTAAAGACGCCAGACTAGGTAGCATCGTCGTTCCGGCGGGGGCCGACGATGCAAAACATAGGTTAGCGGTCGAGGCGTACAAGGTGTGGCAATCCATGTGGAATTCTTCCCACAAGGGCCGCACCACCTACGCCTTCTTCAAAAACATAGAGGAGAGAGTGGCGGCCAAGTGGACGAAACCGAACCACTACACCACGCAAGTCCTCACCGGCCACGGAAACTTCCAGTCGCGCCTACGCGCGTACGGAGTTTCCGACGGTAAGGAGTGCGCGTGTGGTCACGGATCGGACACGGTCGATCACTTCCTTCTCGACTGTCCTAATTTCGAACCGCAAAGAGAAGCCCTCCGCGAGGCAGTACCAGCCGGAGACTGGAAATGGCCGGAAGCGGCACAACACTTCGTGTCGTCTCCAGAGGCATTCCAGGTCTTCTCCGACTTCTGTAGGGAAGCCCTTTGGCTAAAGGGCTTCATGTAGGTAACCCCGGACACCTGCACTCCCCAGGACCCGGAAGGGGACGACTCACGTCCCCATCATCAACAACCCCAAACCCCTACCCATCCCTCCCAACTCCCATCCTTCCTCCTAGGTCTTCGCTTAGTGGACGCGAGGCGTCGCGTCACGAGTTCGCCTCCCCGTGGTTCCCCGTGGGCGCTAGCGAAAGGAGGGTAAAACCAGAATTTCGCTAGCGGCTAAAGAACTCGTCCATTGCAAACGGCTCAATGGCACGTGCGGATTTTTCCTTGACAGTGGTTGGACTGGGGGTAGATGGCAGCTTAGCTGTGTATGCCCGTAAGGGCGAGGTAACATATCCGCGTCACCCTCGCGGTGACCGGATTCACACTAGATGTCTTCCTCAAGGAGGTCTCCAAAGTCCAACCCCGCCTCCACGCGGCGGAGACCGGGCAACGCAAGTCTGTATTTGCGGCAAAAAAGGGCTATGGCACCCGCCCTGCCTAGTCCCATCCTTCCCCATCATAGATTCCTACCCATCACGGTTTTGTGGAGCTGAACGGCCGCGGTGCTTGCGTGAGGTGCTTGACACCCGCTACCATAGCTGGCGAAGCTCTGCTACGCCAACCGCAACTTGCTTATCCGACCTAGACGGGCACCAACCATGGGCAGCCGCCTAATACCCACAACGAGCAAAGAATAGCTGTCACTCGCCAACCCAGCACGCTGCATAATCATTGCTGTCGTGTGGAAAAGGGGGTGATTACATGTGGCAGAGTACTGCCACTGCCCTCGGCAGCGACGGGCACCCGCCGCCGCGGTCGAGCGGCGACGCAAATCCCTCCCAATAACCTTCATACACAGTTGGAGTAGGTAGCACGGCCTACCCAACTCAAAATAAACTTGAACACTCCTTACACGGACACGGAGTTAAGACTGGGTCTTCCGTACCCAACCTAATGAACGATGAGCGAAGGCCGCGATTTACCCACGTTCGGACCCCTCGCAGGTGTTCCGTCGAGGGGTAGGTAATCATCATTGTGTATGCCAACATTGGCGAGGAAACGTATCTGCGCCACCTTCGCGGTGGCCAGATTCACAATAAATGTCTTCCTCAAGGAGGAACGCCGGTTTGAGATGTTCGGTGGAAACGGTGCGCACCGTCTCATTCACGTCGATTTGGTAAACTCTCTCGGAGTTGCGTTTGACCACTTTATGCGGTCCCGAATAGGGCGGTTCCACCGCCCTTTTGGCCATGTGCCGCAGAAAAACGTGCGAGCACGAACTTAGTTCTTTGAATACAAATGACCGTTTAAGATTTTTGTGAACGACGGGAATGGGGCGCACTCGTCGCATGTATTTCTTAAATTCCTCGAGGAAGACATTCGAATCGGTCGTGGTATCGCCCGAGAGGAAGAATTCCCCGGGAAGCCGTAGAGTGGTCCCGAACAAGAATTCGGCCAGAGAGGTTCCAATATCGGCTCGGACATGCGAACGCAGTCCTAACAGAACCGATGGTAGTACACGTGTCCAATCCTTAGTCGCGTGGCACATTATCGATGCTTTCAGAGCTCGATGCCACCGTTCTATTAGTCCATTGGATGCCGGATGGTAGAGAGAGGTCCGGACTCGGTCACACCCGATCAGCGACAGCAGGGTCGAGAACAGTCGCGACTCGAACTGGGTTCCTTGGTCCGTAGTAATGACCTTGGGAGCCCCGTAGCGCGACACTCACGTTTCGAAGAACGCTCTTGCCACCGACTGCGCCGAAGTGTCCCGCAAAGGAGCAGCCTCTACCCAACAGGAGAATCGGTCAATGACCGTTAGACAGTAACTGTACCCGTCCAACACGGGCAGCGGGCCAACAATGTTCAAATGGACGTGGTCGAATCGACCATCCGGGGCAACAAAGTGCTCGGGCAAGTGGCTAGTATGCCGCGAGACTTTAGCTCGCTGACATTTAATGCACTGCTTGCACCACCGAGCAACATCCCGGTGAATGTTGGGCCTAATGTACCGCTGTCTAATTAATCTGTCGGAAACCCTGGCACTCGGATGGGCCAGATTATGTACAGTATCAAAAACTGTCCTTCGCAACGTCGCGGGAATGTATGGGCTGATCGTCTCACCAGATATTTCATAAAATATTGGTATATTGTCCGAACCGAACAGTAGTTTCTTTAATTTGATCGAGACATCGGCGGATTGGCATAATTGCTTTAGTTGCTCGTCCGTTTTCTGATGCTCGGAGATTTCTTTCAAATTGAATTCAACGGGCAGGCGGAGTGCGTCGACACGTGGCAATCCGTCGGCTACGACGTTGTCCGCCCCCGGAATGTAGTAAATGTTCGTAGTGAACTGCGCGATGAACGAGAGCTGGCGGATTTGGCGCGGAGAAGCCTTCTCGAGCTTCTGTCGAAACGCGCAAATAAGCGGCTTGTGGTAGGTCAGGATTGAAAATTCCTGGCCTTCCACATAATGCCGGAAGTACTTAACCCCTTCCCGTACTTTAGCGAGTCAGACTCGCGATGAAGATTTTTTCCCAAACATGAATATCGCGAGTCAGACTCGCGAACAGATACTTGGGCCAAACATAAATATCGCGAGTCTGAATCGCGAACAGATACTTGGGTGAAACGTAAACATAACAAGCCGAGCTCGCGGACTGATTTTTTGCCCGTTACGCTCGTGAATGAATGTTAGTTCCTCTCAGTACCTCAGAACGGTTAGTCACGATTCTTATCGTTGCTGTTACGAAGCAGTTCAATTATTAAAAGTTAAGAAACCCCTTCAAAATGCAAGGTACAAAAGTGTTTAGTGAAGGCCGTGATAACGAATCTTCTGATAGTGACGTGTTGATGCCAGTTGCAAAGCGAATAAGGCATATGATTATAGATGATAGTAGTGAAGAGGAAGGTACGACAGAACAACCATGGATTTGGCGAAAAGTAGAAAACACACCAATAGTTTGGAAGTATTCTGAACATCGTGGAATAAAGGCGTCTGTCTTAAATAATTTAAGCGACAATTCAACAATACTAGACCTATTCTTTATTACATTTGATAAGAAGTTTTGGGAAAGCCTGGTTACGGAAACAAATCGCTTCGCAGATCAAACAATACACGACGAGCGAAAAAAACGATGTGTAGACGACACTTGGTAACCTGTCACTTTAGGCGAAATCAAGGCCTATTTTGCACTATGTATTTTGATGGGTCAAGTAAAAAAATCAAGTATTCAACTTTACTGGACTAAAAGAGCTGTATTAGGAACGCCAATATTTAGAGAAACGATGCCATTTAAGAGATTTCGTCAAATTTCGAGATTTTTACATTTCTCCGATAATGAAACTGGTGATAGTAAAGACCGACTTCGCAAGATAAGACCGGTCATTGATTTTTGGAATCAAAAATTTAAAGAATTTTACACACCCAATGAATCTGTTAGCATAGATGAAGCCTTGATGAAATATAAAGGGCGTTTAGGGTACAAACAATTCAATCCGTCAAAAAGAGTTCGGTTTGGAATAGAAATTAACAAATTTTGTGAGGCAACTACCGGTTTCTGCCATGAATTTAAAATATATACCGGCCAGGACAGAACTAATCGACACGAGAGTGCGTCGGAGAATGTTGTTATCGAGTTGTCAAAATCTATAATAAATAAAGGGTACACTTTATTCCTGGATAACTGGTACTCTTCGCCCAACCTGTTTCTAAAATTACACCGTCAAAAGACAAACGTTATCGGGACGGTACGAAAGAACAGAAAAAATATGCCACAAGACATGCAAAAACATATTTTGAAGAAAGGAGAATTCGTGTGGAGATGTTGCAATAATTTGATAGCTTTGCGATGGAAGGACAAGCGCGACGTTTATATGCTCTCCACAAAACACAAAACAGTAGAGATGGCCGAGCAATCAAACAAACAGTTGCAGAAAGTAATGAAGCCGAAATGTATCATAGAATATAATAAGGGTATAGGTGCAGTTGACCATCAAGATCAAATGTTAGCCTGTTTCCCAATAATGAGAAAAGTCATGAAACGATATAGAAAACTTTTCTTTTACATATCAGATATGGCTCTGTTCAATACCTATATTATGCAGAAAACAATTTAAAGTCGAAATCGGCAGACTTATGTTAATTACCGTGTAGATATAGCAGAGGCAATTTTGCAAATTGTTAAATTACCGGACTACAAAATGCGTGGAAAACCATCAGCTGAAACGCCCCTTCGACTCCAAGCCCAATATTGGGCTCATTTCCCCAAAAGTATAGATCCGACACCTGGAAATAAGCATCCAACAAGAATGTGCAAAGTCTGTTATAAACGTAAAATACGAAGCGCAACGAAGTGGGAATGCTCGAAATGCCAAGTGGCTTTACATCTGCCGGAATGTTTTAAGACATATCATACCGTGGAGGATTTGTAGAGCTGTATGTATTTTTTTTAGATATTTAGTTTTCTGATTAAATTTTTTTTTAATAATATGCTATTTCCTTTTAGGCGCAGTGTGTATTATATTTGAGAGCACCAAACTACATTCGAAAACAGCTATACATTTTCTACAATAACATATAAACAGCTATTATATACTACATTATTATATACAAAATATAATAAATTTATAATATCTATTATATAAACGTAAAAGCATTAGAGTTTACTTCCTCAACTCCAGTATCGCGTAAAATTGACTATATCACAGGTATTGCGGGCATCTACATTTCGGATCGTATTGCGACTATTTACAAACATCAGTCTGATCTGTTTAGCGCGCGTTGATGCGGATCGCTCGGGCCTGAGTTTCGTCCAGCTAAATGGCACGAGAAGGGGTTAATAGCCTCGAATACGGCCGTCAGTTCGCGATCATACGCGCTGTATTTTACCTGTGCGAGTGAAAACTTGCGCGAGAAGAATGCCAGAGGTTCCCACAGTGATTTTAATCCCCGCTGTTCAAGGACCGCCCCCATTGCGAGATCGGACGCGTCAGTGACAATGCATAAGTCCGCTCCCGAACGAGGGTGAGCCAAGAGAGCCGCTTTGACCAGCGCTTCTCTGGTTCTGACGGAGGCATCAATAGCCTCTTTGGTCCACTTGATCTCGCGTGCATCGTGCTTTTTCGAGTCGCGGATGAACTCGGTAAGCGGCGCTTGCAAACGTGCCGCATGAGGTATGTTCCGCCGGTAGAAATTTACCATGCCCAAGAAACGGCGGAAGTCAATGACCCTCTTGGGCCGCTGGAACTGCGATATGGCTTTGACGGCTGATTCCAGGAGACGAATGTCCTGCGGACTGACAAGATAACCTAGGAATTCTATTTCCTTAACCGCGAAAACACATTTCGTGAGGTTCACCCTTAAATGGTGTTCCTGCAGGTGTCTCAAAACAATATTTATGTGACGCATGTGTTCCTGTTCCGACTCCGACGCAATTAAAATATCATCGATATACACGAATTTCAAATCCAGATCGCCCAGGATCCTATTAAGGAAGCGTTGGAAAGTCTGGCTAGCGTTCTTCAGACCGAATGTCATGAAGAGGAACTCAAAAAGCCCAAAGGGTGTTATTGCGTCTTCCCGCTTAAATTAGTCGAGAAATCGTGTAGATGGGGAGTCGGATACTTGTCCGGAATCGTCTGCTTGTTCAGTCCCCCGTAATCTCCGCACACGCGCCAAGTGCCGTCCTTCTTCAAGGCCATATGGATGGGACTAGCCCATGGGCTTGAGGAAGGGCGGCAAATTCCGGCCGCGACTAACGCTTCAAACTCCTTCTTCGCCGCGCGGAGTTTGTCCGGATTGAGTCGTCGAGCCCTCTCTGATAAAGGAGGACCGATCGTCAGGATGTGGTGCAACACATCCACTGACTTGGAGGGCGGCATCATAGCGATGCCAAACACCTCCGGGAAATCTGCGAGTATATGCTTCACGCGCGGATCCGGAACAATGGAGCTTACAGTGCTATATACTACTGATTTCGCCGTCGTCACGGCATAGAAGCTGGTCATCGAGTCGACCAGTCGGCCTCTACGAAGATCCACCAACAAACCGTAGTGTTTGAGGAGATCCGCTCCAGTAAACGCGTAGGGCACTGCCGCGATGCAAAAGTTCCAGGTTATAGCGCGGCGCAATCCTAAATCGAGGGTCCGAAACGATTCACCAAAGGTGTCTATAGCCGTACCGTTGGCCGCATATAGACGGAAACCAGTTGGCTTGCCATGGATTCGAAAATTGGCAGGGCCCGTAACGCGGTCGCGTACATGTAATCTGGACGTCTTGCGCCTCCCTTCCAAGCCCGTCCCAGCAATGGAAGGTTTATTTAGTTTCCCGTGGTGAACTCGTTGTACTTAGCGCACCACGGCTTGCAGGAGTGGGGCGACTGGGGAAATTTCGCATGCGCATGGCAAAATTTACGCGCCGGACTCTTATGTGGGGAACGGCCGCGTGATCCTGACGACCTCGACCGACGCCTTTGTGAAACCCCGCTCTTGACCACCTTTTTGCCCACAAGGATGATCAGGCGGTCCAGCTTTTCCTCCATCGCCGTTGGTCTTGGCGCAGGTTCCGCGGCGGTAGAGTGGCCCCCAGGCGCTGGTGCACGGGCTACTGCAACTGGCGATAAAGTCCGCTATGGTAGATTCCGCAGTAATATGCGACGTACGGAATGTGGACTCGACCATCGCGAACCACAAGGTCGGGTCCTCACGATAAAACGCGGGGATTTTGGGAGAGCGGTAGCTCTCGATTTTGTCCAATACCACGGCGCCCGCGCCCTCGTCGGCTGCTATGCTGTCCCTCTCCCACGCGCACACCAAGATGGCCGCCGCACCGCGCAAAAGTGCTGAATCACGGCACTATATTCGACACGCGCATTTCCGGGGTCTCGGTGAGTTCCGAGACCTTGGGACGGTCAAATTACTGGCGATACCACGCCGAATATGCACCGGTGGCGGAGATTCCGTCCGCAACTGCGTATCACCCGGTCTTCCGGGCCACAGGAAATTCTGCGGTCCCGGATGGTATGATTACGGGCGGACCGTGTCGAGAAGGCGCCGGTGACGGTGGCTTCGCGCTTTAGCTCAGCAGGGAGCAGGCCGTCACGGAATTGTGCCGGGAACCTCCGGAGCCAGCGTCGGCTTTCACGTGGTCGAAGCTACAGGTGGTTTTCCGGCTGGAAATCGATGATAAGGCAATGGTGACGATGGCTTCACGCAGTCCCTTCCAGTTGCACAATTCGCCGGCGGCAGTAGGCTTCTACCTTGTTCACGTCGATGCACACGGAAAAACAGGTTCTTAATCGAACGTTGGGGTCACCAATGTAGGGTCCAGTGTGAAATTAAATACTCCAGGTTCCCTACTATACGTGTGCACACTTCGAGGTTCAGAGGTGGAGAGCCACGAGGAGGAAAATGTGCTCCTCACATTTGACCGCCATGCTCAGGCGGTCGGAGTGGGACAAATGAACAAATGATCAAAAGAACAAATGAACACATGAACAAATGAACACATAAACAAATGAACACATAAACAAATGAACAAATGAACAAATTATCAAATGAACGAATAGACAAATGAAGGAATGAACAAATGAACAAATGTAAAATGAGCAAATGAACAAATGAACAAATGAAAAAATGAACAAATGAACAAATGAACAAATGAACAAGTGAACAAAAGAACAAATGAAGAAATGAACAAGTGAACGAATGAAGAAATGAACAACTGAACAAATGAAGAAATGAAGATTTGAAGAAATGAACAAATGAACGTCTGAACAAACGATAAAATGAACATGTTAGCAACTGAGCGAATAGACAAATGAACGAATGAACAAATGAACAAATGAACTTTACTATTTTTTTCCATTTCACTTTTGATAATGCCGTTCAATTCTCCTCTATTAGGTTGATTAACTGCACATACTAATTTATCCAAAAATGCTTCTTTTATTTCTTTCCGGGAATATTTCCTATCTTTTATTACTGTCTGCATAGCAGACGAATATTCTAATCGCTTTAAAAGTTCATCTCTTATTATTTTATCTCGCGCAAATTGATAAAAACCACGCCCTTGTATATTATCATTTGTAAAGAAAAAGTCTCTTAATATGATATCACGTTCTTCCATGCTATCAAATTTAAACGGATAAAAGTTTTTTAATCGTCCCCTTTTTAATCTGTTTCCTTTCGCAAGATTCAAGCTTGAATTAGTATAGATAACAAGGTATTCTATATCATTTGATAAATCATCTGTCTTAGAGATTAGATGTTTAACAAAACTATTAAGGTAATTATTCATGGAGAAACTTCGATTTTCTTTAGTAAATAATCTGGCATAACTAATATTATTATCTGTATAATATTTGTCTACATTTTCAATTTCTAGATGGATAGACTTCTTCTCGTAGCAAAGAACAATGTTACTAAACTTATCAATATCAGACTTTTCAAACGCTAACGATAATGAAGGATATTTATGTTTATATATGGACTTCCTTAGTAAGCAAAGAATCGACAACTCTAATTGATACATAAGTCCAATCAATTGATGAGGAATACGTTGATAAGCATTATTCAATCCATCCCGTCTAGATCCATCTTGTAAATCATTAAGAAATTCCGAATTCTCATTGCTAGTATCATTTATATCAATGTGCCGACTTTTTGGTACCTTACTATCTTTGTCCGTAACAGTATGTTTACGTTTTCTAGAGCTTGCACCAATTTCACGATTTTCCTTACTTGTACTCCTTGAATGACCACTTTGTTTGTGCGAGTTATTTTTAATATCTCGTAGTTGCATAGAAATGTAAGATTTGGAAATATTGTTCGAGTTTGAATCTATCACATTAACACTAGCTTCCTCTCTAGAAACTTTCATGCTTCTCTTTATATCTTTTTCAATATTACTAAGAAGTGGTACAAAATGATTCCTGTAATTCATCATGTAAATAATATTACCACCATTTTTCCTTCAATTTCAGGACTTCCGCATAGAACATTTTTCAACTTTAGATTTCTTATTTCTGGACCGGAACCCATATTTCCAATGTCTTCTGCAGTAAATTCAATGTGTGGAATATATTCACAAAGTTTTCATATTCTTCTTTTACAGCATTACCCAAACATGAGCCTTTCTTCGACTGATTAACTTGTTGCGCATATTGCTTGCAACTTTCCTGCAAAGACTTTATACTGAATCCTCTACTACCTGTAATCAGATCCTCAAAAAAAAAGAAAAAAAGAAAAAGAAAACAATCTACTTTACCCGCAGCAGCTCCTATCTAAAGTCTTCAGGCAATTTCTTTCTTAATGTTTCCAAAGGTTGATTAAGCTTCTCTTTTTTCTGTTTATCCTTTACATTTTTTATCTAACTGAAAATGAAAATCTTTTCTTTAATAACAAATCATTTTAGAAGATTAGCATCAGATGATAGATCTGGTAATCCATTTAATCCAAACATATCAAATCTACTATATTAACCAGCAGCAAAAATGATTAAAGATTATAATTAAAGACATTATTTTATGTCGGATAATATCACCTTAATTAGTATATACTTTCATATATTTTATCATTAAATTAAGAATATGGTTACTTTTGTTTAAATCAAAACAACTACCGTGAGAACTGTTTCTAGATCAAGATTTAGAAAGGTTTTAACTATTTGTATTATTCTGCCTCCGTTACTCTCTCTCTCTCTCTCTCTCTCTTTCGATGATTAGAGGAGCTTGCCAGAGACAAATATTATCTGAAGCAGAACTACATACTATAGGAGACGATAAAGATTATTCCAACGGCGAGGGAGAAAGAGTACTGAGAAATTTCTTTGAAATTCTTTTTAATCTCTTTGAAGTAGATTTGGATCTGAAAGTCTACCAAATGCTCAAAGAGAAGAACGAAAAAAAAAAAACCTGATTGCTGTAACAATGAAGTTTTTGCATAATAAGCTTAAGAAATTAATCAAAAAGATTTCCAAATATGATGATTTGTGTTGGGACAAAAGGTTGGACAGAAGAGCAGGTTGCAAGACCGAGATTGCAGAATCTAAAGCCTACGTCAATGTTAGAAAAATAATATACAATTCGAAAGTTTGATTTCTAAGGAGTTCCTGTGCTTAGAGGCAAATTGAAAGGTCGAACCTAGAAGCTATACGAAAAGACTCAAAAACTTATATGCGGAACCTATACATAAACAAGTATATCGCTCAGCAACGTTTACAGCAACAATTGTAGATATTTTCGTAAACCAACAAATAGTCTCACTGTTTATTTCGGAATCGTATCGCGAGTTCCTGAATCCAGTCAAATTAGAAGAATTTTTATACTCTTACAAATTTTCATAGATTTTACAAGATTGCAAATTTTCATTGTACAACTATCATAGGAGAAACATTATATGAAAACATTGAGAAATGCTAATAAAAAGGATATAATTAACAAGTTGACATATGGTGGATTAACACGTAAAGATAAAGAAAAGCCTTTTTAGCTGACGAAAAAGACAAAAGAAGGGAAAGATATTGCCGTTATTACGAAACTCTCGTTATGAGAGTTTCCATCCACAGCAGCAAACCTTACCTGGATACTGAAATTACTATAGCTGAAGAAGAAAAAAGTGACAAAATAGTAAATCTAAATATTACAGGTACAGAGCTTCGAGCAGGAGGCAGAGCTGGAGGCAGCTATTGCCGGTCATATAACTACATCATTTGTTTGGACAAAGATACAAGAATACCTATCTCACTCTAACCCAGGATCGGACAAAGAAGCTCAGAATCCTGTCCTTATATACAATTTTTCTATTAATTTTTAAATTCCTACTAAATTCCTCACCTATACATTTCTACCTTTTTGCCACAACCTGCATTTTTCTTATGTATCTGCGCGAAATTAAGAAACTCTTATTCTTATAGTTTCTGAACGAATTAAAACATGGATACATTAATTAAGCTTGTACCCATGTATCTCGGACCAGTGCTCTCGTGACCCTGTGCATTAAGAAGTACATGGGTTAACACACGGATATATTAACTATACGTGTATACGTGCATTTAGGGTCTGGTTAAATAGGTAATGTTCATAGTTCCCATTTTTTCACGTAAGAGCATTTTCTCTAGAGACATAGTTCTATTCATTATTTCACTAGGATTATGTCTTAAGGGAATTAAAAATTCCCACATCTCTAATTTTTCTATCCTCGTCAAGATTTGGAAAAACAGAAGGTAATTTCTGAATTGTTTCAATTAATTTACCTATACCATTTTTATTACCAACTTTTAACATATTGCTTTGCTCTAAAAGGGGTACTTTGACGCGATCAAAAATTAATTATACTTTAAAACAACAACAGAAAACAAATAAATACTTGAATGATATATAAGATTTTATGGTTTATTTTACGATGCTATGAACTATAAAATAACAGTGTTAATTTTGTTTCAAATGCTGTTTATTTAGGTTTTAACCGCTATCTTTCTGTATTCCTCTTTTTTAAAGATTGCTCGACGGTGTGCAGAATTCTTACCAAACGGGATTGCCTGGAACAAAAATTCAAAAGATGCTTAAAACTAAGATATATGTACATCGAACATTCCCATTTTTGTGAAAATTATCAAAATGACTGCTGTTTGTGTCTGACTTATCGAATTTGTATGAAAAATTTCTATGCTTTTTTTCTTCATAATTTCTAAAATTATTAGAAATTAGAAAGACACGGATCGTCAGTGTCTAATATATATTATACTAAAGGCATCTGCAAAATTTCGAGGTAATCGGTTGATCTAATCTCGAGATATTTTGCACACCGTTTTCAAAAACATTGTTTTAAGAGAAACGTGTTTAAAGTTTCCGAACGTAATTTTTCATATGTTAACACTACCGCGCGCACGTGTACGAATCAGCTATAGGCTTCTTATTTATAAAAGCAATTTTTTTAAAAGGCTGGAATATTTTGTAATTTATTTTTAACATTTCAAACTGCTACGTTAGACAAGAAAAATTCGATTTTTTTTTCAATTTCAAAGTGTTCAGGTCCCTTAATATATCTAACATTTCGTTTTGAAGATGATGCGACGAGGCAAAAGTTCAAATATGATGCGGCAAGGACAGAGGTCGAGGATGAGTCAAGGGTGAAACCAGTAATTTCAATGACAATAATAAAAATCGTCTGCACGTTTATTCATTATTAGAGGTCGTTTGCAGACCATTTGTAGGAAATGTAGAAATAGGGATTACATGTAGGGTTATGTCAAAGTTATGTCAATTATTAAATGGCAAGAAGAAGAAGACCAAGAGAAAGAGGTCTGCGGTTTCGTCACCTGAGGAGGTGATAGATTGCACCTCGGACGAGTCGTCGACGGTGAGCGGTTGTGTGAGCCCCCTGCCTGGTCTGGAGACCCACATTAAAAAGGCGGTCGCTGACACGCGAACTCTTGGCAAGATGCTGGGCGCCTCCATAGAGCAAGAAGAGGGCACGCTTAAACTTTTCAACTCCATTATCAGGAGTTTGAATGAGGTACAGCATGCTGTAAAGGCGATCAACCTCAACCTCTCGGCTCGTATCACTGAGCTCTCCAGCTCCGTGCACGAAGCCTGGGGGTCGCGGGGTAACGACTGGTACTCAGACGGAGGAGTCTGAGACCATGGACATCGACTGTACCGCTGTGCCGAAGCACAGGTCATGCGGCACACAAACGTGTGACCCCCAAGAAGTGGACGAACACGACGTCCTGGAATGGGCACGCGGAACCAGAGATTGGACATCTCTGCGAGTCTTAGTCGACAGGAGATGGACGGACGCGGCCTTCGTGACGACCACCATGGTCGAGGGTAACCCCCTCATCAGCTGTCCAGACGACGACTTGGCGAGTTTCGTCCCGGCGGACTTTGAGGTGGGAGCGGGCCCTGCCCACTTCCTTATAGACCGGATCCCAGGTGTTGCTGATCTGAGGGCGGACCCTCCACCTGTGGGTGAGTCCACATTTTTAACGTTAAGGACGTCAATTCCGCGACGTGATGCCCCCCCCCCCAGAATCCGCGAGAGGAGGGTACTCTTCGCGGCCGACAGGGCCTCCGGGACAAGCGTTTTTGTCGCGGAGAATGCTTTTAGGGCTCTCGGGCATCTCAGAGAGTTGGGAGTCAAGATGGCGTGCAAGTGCATAGCTATTGCCTCCCACCCCGACATTCCTCCCAAACCGTATCGGAGGATCCTCGAGGCCGTTTTTACGGGGTCGGGGATAGCGATCAAGATCTGGGGAGTTCGGGCCGGCCAAGTACGTCGCCCCCCTGAGTCCCCCTCCGACACGGTCCTGGTGCGAGGCGATAATCTTACTTACGCCCAAATGCTCCGGGCCGTCAAGGACAAGGTAGACATTGACGGTGCGGGGATTGTCGTCTCCGACGTCAGGACCAGCCGGGAGGGGCATATGCTCATCCAGGTGAGGGGCGACGGGGCTAAGGCCAGGGCGCTCAGCTCCCTGGTAAACGACCAAGTACAGGGGCTTAGGGCGTCGGTCGGTGTGGGGAGGGGTCCTCTCCGCGCCTTGCACCTCCGCCGTATCGAAGGCGATGCGACCGCCGACGATATTAAGGCGGCCATTCACCTCAAGCTGCCCGATGTACTGCCTGACAGCTACAAGATACGCGCCCTCCGTCCGGCATTCGCCGGGAGGCAGAATGCATCCATTCTGGCTCCCGCGTCGGTGGTGGCGCGTATCCTCGCTCTTAGCCCCCTGCGTGTGGGCTGGAGTTGCTGTGCGGTATCTGAGCGCGAGGAAATACTCCAGTGTTTCAGATGCCGGGGCTACGGGCATCGGGCTGCCGGATGTGACGGGCCAGACCGTTCCAAGGTCTGCCGCAAATGCGGTGCCGATGACCACCGGGCTGGCGAATGCAAGGGGCGGGAGAGGTGTGTTGTATGCGATCAGGCCGGGCACCGGGACGGGGGTCTTCGGTGCCCTGCCTATCGCAAGGCCCTCGAGGAGGCCAGAAATAGAGGGGGGAAGCCCCCTCCGACCGGGCAGCGCCCTAAAGCAACTCCGCGTGCGCGGCCCTCTTCCCCTTCGGCCGCGAAGGGGGTCCTCCCGCCTCCAGGGATTAATGCACCTGTCGAGACGGTTTCTCGTCAGGGGCAGGCGGTTTGTATTTCTGGGGGTGTCCTCACTCGTGCGGGTGGCTGTCCGCTGCCTGCACCGCGCGGTGCAACGCCCGGGGGGGGGGGGTGTCCTCCGCGCCTGCAGACGCGCCTTCAACGCGCAGCGAGGACTGTGCAGGCCAGTGCGCAGACTCGGCCGCCCGTCGCGACACGAGGCGACAAGAGCCGACGCTCGGCCTGACGAGAACGTCGATTCAGGGACGCGCGGAGGGGGACGGACCGCTACGTCATAAGGTCGCTGCCACGCGGTCGCGCAGCACGGGCCGCGCAGGCGGCTGCGCAGACTCGGCTGAGCGACGCGAAAATTCACGACCGGAGCCGACTGGCTCGACGAGTACCGTGGCGCAGGGACGTGCGGAGGGGGGCGGCCCTCACCGTCAAAATACTGACTGACGTCACACAGTGACTGCGATAATCCTTCGCGACCGTCTCGTGTCAGATTTTGTTTCCCCGTCTTTCTGTCTGTACAGTTTTTTAGTCTCTTACTTCTAGCACCTTTTTCTACACACTTTACAGTTCGTTACACCGTACGTTAATTTTCAAGTTTTAAATTAGTTTCGGTTAAGTGCAGTTTTCTGTGCAACGAAGCTTATTGGATTTACCTGCCTATACCTCTTAATTTCAGTTCACCATCGACATACCATCTCCGGAAAATACTCTTATTTTCAGTTCATTTCTAGCTCAATACTACTCTTTAGCCAACTACTTACAGTTATGGCCAATATGGCAAATGCTCAGGGAGTCCGGTTGGGGGGTCTTAACGTTCTCCAAATCAACCTGCATAGGTGTCGTCTCGCCCACGATCTGCTTCAGCAGGCCGTGCGGGAGCTCGAGGTTGATGTTGTCCTCGTGTCGGAGCCCTGGACCGTTTCAGGTGACTGGCACAGGGACGAATCCGGAAAGGCGGCCATCTGGGTCACGGGGAGGGGCGCTGCGTGGGCGGGAGCCAGGCCCGTTGGGGCCGTTCGGGGGGCGGTGGCGGTTGGCGTGGGTGATCTCACCCTCGTTAGCTGCTACTACTCCCCGAGTATCTCGCTCACCGAATTTGGCGCCCTTCTCTACGATCTGGAGGCCCTAATTGGACAAGTTCCTTTGGGCCAGATTGCAGTGGGCGGGGACTTCAATGCGAAGTCTCCGGCGTGGGGATCGGTCTGCTCCGATGCAAGGGGGCACGCCATCCTCGAGCTAATTAATAGGGTTGGTCTCGTCCCGGTCAAAAGCGCCGGGGCTTTTACTTTTGAGCGAGGGAGTCAGCGCTCCCTCATTGATTTTATGTTTTGCGGCGGGGGCGCCTATGCCAGGTTGAGGGAGAGCAGTATTCTCGACGTTGAGACTGCCTCCGATCACCGGTACATTTACCATAGGTTTGCTGAGTGCACTGCCGGGCGGGGACCATACTGTGGCCCACCGCGCCGGAGTGTTAATATCAAACGATTTTTAGAACTTTATTTTAGATATGCGCATGAAGCTAACCCTCTCAGTATTGTTACTGCTGAGGATGTGGACGCGTACATAGACATGGTTGTCGACCTGGCCGGCCGGTCATCTCGTTCCCTCCATCCCGGGCTGCGCGATAAGCGTCCGGTTTGGTGGTGGAACAGCGAGGTTTCGGCGGCCAGGAAATTTGTATGCAGGGCCAGGAGACAGGTGCAGAGGGCCAGGCGCGGCTGCAACACGAGTGTCCTGGAAGTCAGGACTGCCGCGTATAAGGCGTTAAAAAAGGACTTGTCCCGTATTATCGCGAGGTCCAAAAAGCGAGCGTGGTCGGAGTTTTGCGATAGCGTCGAGTCGGATACATGGGGACGACCTTACCTGTGGGCGAGTCGCAGGATCAAGGGGCGCTCTCCGCCAGCATCCCTTAGCGCGGGCGAGGTTAGGGACGTCGTTCGCAAACTATTTATCGCGGAACCTTTTAGTGGAGCATTTCCTTCCCTCGAGTGGAGGATGCATTTCTTGAGTGCCCGGCCTATTCAGGCCCCTTATTTTCGGAGGGGGAGGTCGAGGCGGCCATCAGAAAGGTCAAGAGGAAGGCGGCCGGCGTCGACGGTATCCCTTCCTGCGTGGTCTGGGCACTCGGGAGAGAGGCACCTAGCCATATCGCTCACCTTTTTAATTCATGCCTCGCTTTGGGATATTTCCCTGAGGCATGGAAGGTGGGCCGGCTGGTGCTGATCCCCAAGAAGCCTGGGCCCGGGGGTGGGGTGTCGTGGCGCCCCCTCTGCCTTCTCTCTAACTTCTCCAAGGCGTTCGAATATTGTCTTAAGTAGCGTCTGGCGTCCGGGGTTGCCTTCGCAGGCAATCAATTTGGCTTTGCCAAGCGCAAGGGCACTGTCGATGCCATGTGTCGCCTTATCGATACATGGGACGGTGCCAAGCGTAAAGGTTTGCATTGCGTGATGGTGGCCTTGGACGTCAAGAACGCCTTTAACATCGTGCGTTGGGACGGTATTCTGGGCGCCTTGGCGGGTAAGGGGGTCCCGTCTTCGCTTCTGCGCGTGCTGAGTTGCTATCTCAGCGGGCGCGTGGTTGAGGCGACGACCCCTTCTGGACCTGAGCGTTATCCAGTGTATGCCGGGGTGCCTCAGGGCTCTGTTCTCGGCCCCTGGCTCTGGAACGCCCAATATGATGGTCTCCTTGAGATGCCTCTACCCAGGCATAGTAGTATATTAGGGTTTTCTGACGACGTCGCTCTTCTCGTCTGCGAGCGCGGTGACGATCGCGTGGTTGCGTTGGCGGAGCAAGCTCTGTCTCGCATCCGCGCGTGGTTTTGCAACAATCATCTCGAACTGGCGGAGGGTAAAACCGAGGTCCTGCACCTGACCGGCAGGAAGGCCCCCGAGGCTTTGCAGCTGGCCCTCGGTTCGGCGTCTCTTTGAGGTAGCGGGTGCGTGCGCTACCTGGGACTACTGATCGAGGGAAATCAGTGCTTCCGCGCGCATGTCAGGCGTAGCTGCGAGAAGGCGGCTGGTTATGCGGGGCTACTGGCCAGAATCCTCCCCAATAACCGGGGCGGGGGCTACTGGGCTCGACTGCTCTATTATAGGGTGGTCGAGTCGGTGGTCCTCGACGCGGCCCCTGCTTGGGCGCACATGGCGTCGAGGTGTGGTAATGACAAGGCCATTAACGCAGTCCGACGTGCGATCCTGGCACGTGTAGCCAGGTCGTACAGGACCGTGTCCCTCGACGCCGTTTGCGTCCTGGCGGGGGTGCCGCCCCTGGTGTTGGTGGCGGAGGAGAGGCTGCGAGTTTTCCGCAGACTGTCCGTCCTCGACAGGGGCTCGGCGGGCTTCGTGTCGGAGGCTGTGCGGGTGAAGGCTGAGGAAAACTTGTCACGCTGCAGCGCTGGCAGGCTAGATGGGATGCTGCGAGGCATGGACGCTGGACCCATCGCTTGATTCCCGATATCAGCGAATGGATCCAGTGGGGCCCTAAAGTGCTCAGCTTTCATCTGACGCAGTTCCTCTCCGGGCACGGATGCTTTGCGGGGTACCTGGCGAGGATGGGCTTCATCAACAACGACCTCTGCCTGGCATGCGGGCGGGGGCCTGACGACCCGGAGCACGCGTTCCTCGGGTGCGCGAGCTTCGCCGCTGAGAGGGACGCCGCCGAAAGGGCCATGCGGACCGATCTGCGACTGGACAAGTTCACGGCTTTACTCAGGGACGAACACAGCAGGACAATTCTCGTCAATTACGTGACGAGTGTGGCCAAACAGCGAGAAGACTTTGACAGGCAAGACCAACGACGACACCGCAGGGTGCGAAGTCAATCTAGAAGACTCAGGCCTGAGCCTCAAGGCTAGGCGTTTTTTATTGTTTTTTATTGTTTAGTGTAGAGGCTTACCGTGGCCTTAGTTAAACGGTTTTGACTCTCGATCCAGACACCCACCGTGCAGGAATCCCGAGAGGGGACACCGCGGTGGGTGTTCTGTGTAAAGGCGGATGCCTGAGGAGGGGTTTAGTGGGTATACCTGGTATTGCACCCTTTCATCAGGGAGTCCCACACTCCCGCCCACGAACACCCTAGGGCGGAGTGCGCAATGCATTCCCCTCTTCCTGAAAAAAAAAGAAAAAAAAAATGTCAATTATTAAATTAGCAATATTATATATGTATGGGTAATAAAAACAAAAAACTTGATTAATTCAATAAATGTTTGTTGTAATATGTGCCTTTTCTGCAGAATCTTGCTATACCTGCTGCCCGACAACGCATTCTCATCCAGGCCTTGTAAACACAACACGTCAGAAATGTACCGTGTACACCTACAAAAACATATTTCAAGTGTCTTAAAGATGTTTCGAAACAGACGCCTTTAAATAATCTTGTTTCGGGCGTCGTTTCAACGTCTGGAATAAGATGTCTTAAAGAAGTCTATTTGAGCTCGTAAGACGTTCAAACTTAAAATGGACGTATTAGACGCTAGGGAACCAGACCAATCGAAAATACACGTATATAGCGCAAGGTAGTCGGACAGAGAGGAAATGCGCTTATAGAGAACTGGACTGGCAAAGCGAGCTGTTCGCTCCCTGCCGAATTTCATATCTACAATTTTACGAATTGCTTGCTAGTTGCGTCTTTCCTCTGCAGTTTAGAAAAATGTAACACTGGGGCTCGCGTCGGTGAAGGTGGAAAAAAAGCGTTATTTTTCCCAATATATAAACTTTATCCAAACTCTATCGTAACTTATCGGTGGACAAATTAACAATTAAAATCTATTATTATAAACAAATATTTCGGTGAGACTACTCAAATAATCTTTAAAAAATTAACAAAAATAAATTATCCTCTTCTATATAACAAAATTAACATATTATTGTGGGAGAAAGCCCTTCCTTGTAGGTATCGTTAATAGCCTGTTCCATTTGCATCATCAAATCGCTTAGTTATCATCACGTGATTGCAATTCCCGTTATTAACATGATGGATCCTTTCAAACAGTGGAGAAGTCGATGATAAAATGATCGGAATATTTTCAAATTTGGCTAAAATTATCGCCATATCTCGAGCATTGTATGTATATAATTTCCTGTTCTTATTTAAAAGACGAATCATGCTCTTCATCGACAATAATTAACTTTATGTTTTTATAAGGTCAAAAAGGCTCAAGGAAGAAATAACTGTTTCCACTATTAAATGATTTAGATGAATTTCAGGTGTTTTCACAAGCAGAAAAATCAAGAGCGAGCTCGTGAATTATAAAATTAATTGCTCCTTTAACCAATTGTTTTGGCAAAGATTGCTACGGCCTGCATGTTTGCTGTGCTTCTTCAATTTCACGTTTTCGAACTATAAAAGGAATTACATTGGTTACTTGTACCACTTCTTCTACGTTCTTGCTATTTCTCGGGCTATCAAGATATTCTCTAGCTGTCACGCTAACTCCTCTTTTATCTAGAAGATCCCAGAGAGAGCTTGTCCCCCCCCCCCGTGACCGCTACCTTGTCGTGGTGGGGGGGCTTCGTGCCTTAATGATCCTCAAGGCTGTGCCGGCGGGGATTTTATTCCCTGGCAGGTTCTACCTAGCCGGAGTAGCTTGAGGTGAGGGGCCAACTAAAGTCGGACACATACCGTAAACCTGTGGTCATGTTTTACAGGAACGGGGGTCTTGCCTTAACCGGCCGGACTGCGAGGATGACAATCTCTCTAAAAAATCCCTAGCCCCAAGCAGTGTTGCGCGGTGAAGAGGGCGTAGCTGGAGTAAGCGCCAGCTATGGTTGGTGGGCGCACCAATCGTTAGCGGACAACCCCGGGGTACCTTGACATAGCCTTCCCCGGGTATGGCGGCTCTACCCGGGGTGACCTCCTTTCCGACCACACTCGTGGGATCAATCATGGATTCTTTTTCAAATATAACCGGGGTAGGGGGTAACGAGCGAGAGGGAGAGGCGTGCGAATCAATCGTGCGCCTAGAAAGATATGTGGAGCCGGTGTCGCGGAGGCATTCTGCCACACGCGGCACAAAGAGGTCTGCGGCGGGCCTTGGCGACTGCGATGGGGGGGAGGATTCAGACTTCTCTGTCTCTTCTCACCATTCGACGCAGAGCGTCCCGGGCACCTCGTCCACGAGGAAACGAGGCCGGCCACCGACGACCGGTGAATACGTTGGCCTCCACGAGACCAAACGCAAGCAGGCTGAGGCTGATAAAAGCCTCATCGTGGGCATCTTCGACTCGGTTGCCCCGGGACCGAGGCCCGCGAGACCGAGCCACCCGCTTCCTGACGAAGTTGAAGTCGCTGCGGATTTCCGAGGCCGCCCGACGCGGGACGTTGCGGCAGTGGTGATGGAGTGCCGGGGTGTACCCGGACCTCTGGAGGAGAAGTCGGATGGTCCTCTTAAGGAAGGATGGGAGGCCTGCGGATTCTCCCTCCGCGTACCGGCCCATTTGCATCCTGAACGAGGTGGGCAAGATCTTTGAAAAGATCATTGCTGCCCGCCTCGCCAGGCACCTGACCCGCGTTGGCCCCGATCTGGCGGACTGCAATCGACCGTCTAAAGTCCCTCTCGGACAATGCCGTGGCACGAGGCGGGGTGTGCTTGGCGGTGTCGATCGGCATCGTCAATGCGTTTAACACCCTGCCCTGGTCAGCCATTAGGGAGACCCTGGTGGAACACCAGGTGCCTCCCTATCTGAGGCGGGTGATCGGGGCCTACCTGCGGGACAGGTGGGTGGAATACCCGGGCCGGTACGAGACGTTACGGAGGGAAGTGGACTGCGGGGTCCCGCAGGGGTCCGTGTTGGGACCACTCCTGTGGGACCTGGGATATAACGCAGTCCTGAAGGCCTCCCTGCCCGACGGTGCCACTCTCGTCTGCTATGCAGACGACACATTAGTGGTCGCCGTTGGGGACACCTTCGAGAGGACCATCCGACGAGCGGAGGTTGCGGTGGCAGCCGTCGTCGCGAGGATCCACGATCTGGGGCTGAAGATGGCCCCGGCGAAGTCCGAGGCCGTCTGGTTTGGACGGCCTCGGTCGAGGCCACCGGCCGGATCGTGGATCTGGGTTGGAGGAGCCTGCGTCGAGGTGAAGTCCGAGGTCAAGTATCTCGGACTGATCCTCGACAGCCACTGGAGGTTCGGAGCGCATTTCGGCCGCCTCGTCCCCCGAGTTGAGAGGGCGGCGGCTGCGTTAGGCCGCCTGTTGCCCAATCTCGGGGGACCGGGCGATATGGTGCATCGCCTATACCTAGGCGTGGTGCGGTCCATGGCATTATACGGCGCCCCGATTTGGGCGCCATACGCGAGGGCAAGCCGGCGCAACACATTGTTGTTGCGCCGGCTTCAGAGGCAAATGGCCCTTCGCCTCGTAAGGGGTTACCGCACCACGTCTACTGTGGCGGCGCTTGTTCTGGCGGGAGAAATTCCCTTCGAGCTGCAGGCGGCGATGCGCGCCTATGTTTATAGGCGCCTATGCATCGCCGGCCGGGCTCGGCGGGACCCGCCGGAGCGGGAGGCGGTCGAGTGCTTCGAACTCCAGGCCCGGGGATTAGCGCTCTCCAGATGGCATGCGGAGCTTTGCTCCCATGCCGGCGAGCGCGTCCCTGGGGCTCTCCTGCCACACTTCACCTCGTGGCGGGAGAGGCGGTTTGGCAGGCTCTCCTACTGTGCGACGCAGGTGTTCACCGGGCATGGCTGCTTCGGTGTTTACCTGTGTCGCATCGGTCGGGAAGCGACGACGGTGTGCCACCACTGTGGCGCGGAGGAGGACTCGGCGCAGCATACACTGGAGGTATGCCCTGCCTTTTCAGTGCTGCGCCGAGTCCTAAGAAGGGAAGTTGGTCGCGACCTCGCTCTCTCCAGCTTAGTTGGGGCCATGCTGGAGAGCCCGAGAAAATGGACGGCAGCCATCGCCTTCTGCGAACAGGTAATGTTGCAGAAGGGGGCTGCCGAGCGGGGTCGCCGTGAGCGGGGGGTGCGGCGTGTGCGCCCACGCCTAGAGCCCCCCCCCACCCCCCGAACAGCTAGTATAAACAGACCCTTACAATTTAAACTAGATTTAGAAAACGATTACTACGATTTAAAGATCAAAAGATGGAGATTGAATCAGTACCAGGAACATCAGAGACTCAGTCAAACATTGCTCAGGGTCCAAAAAGAATAATAGTAGATGCAAATGATCCAAACACGATTGTACCCAGTTCAAAGAAACCACAAGTGCCTCAAGAAATAGACAAGAAGATAAAAGTAATGAAATTCATTGCAGAAGCACATTATATTATAGGTCAAAAGATGCTCGACAAAGATTTTGATTTAATCAACTTTTCATTGGGAGATCAAATACATAACGTGCTATTTACCACTTACACTATTTTAAGGCAAAGACACAACGAAACAGGTGGTACTCTAGAAACACGCATAGCTGGAACTGATTTCAAGATTACTCATATAAGCCAAGAATACACTGCGGCGCGAAGTGAGATCATAAATTTGGTGAAAGCTTGTGCAACTGAGCAGGGTATTCCTTTTGCAAAATTTGATCAAAAAGACAAAGCAAATTGGTATGGAGTTGCAAACCCACTCTTAAATTCCTTGTCAGGATTCGCTTTGCGAAGGCGCGAACTCAGATTAGGTCATCATCACATGCCCATTGAAAAGAAGAGTAACATACAAAAAGACGTTAATTTGTCACAATATGGAATATATGGGGTTCACCATCCCTTATGTGAGGGAGTAACATTTCCACCTGAAAAACGTGCTTCGATGCCACAATCGGTGGGACCAATGACTGCATTTTTGTGTTACATAAAATCAGATAGGCGATATTCCAAGAAATGGGAAGATGCTGTTAAGAGGGGTTTTGCACATTTCCCTGAGATAGATAGTGTGATGCAGGTTTGTAGAGACAAAGAGCCATCTGAGATCAGAAAGACAAGCAACTCGTATGTTTCCCCCTCCAGCAGCATTTTCGGCCATAATGCGAGCAGATCATAGAATTGGAAACACAATGTATTTAAGAGAGAACATTCTCAAAAATTTCAATTTCTCAGGTCATGGCGCTTTCCTGTTCTACAAAGTATTCTCAACTTACGAATGGAAATTAAATTTAAATGAAGGGACTGACAGCATTGCTAAACAAATTGTGTACCATAGCATTTTTGGAACCTTTAAAGAAGATCTAGGAATTCTAGAAGCTATTACCAACCATGCAAAATGGAATACCAGAGAACAACTAGGGACTGTTTTTAGACAAACAAATACTCAAGGAGTTCCAGTCTTTTTCAAGCCCATTATTCAGAAATATTACTCCAAATTATCTCAGGCAAATCAAACTGGATTGCTCACCTCCGCCTTTAGTCAATTGTCATCCATACCATGCTTCAGTGGCAAAACCAAAAGAAAGTATGATGACGCTTTCTTCGATCATTTGTCGAGTGACAACACTAAGGCGGTGGGAGGTAGATCAATGCAAGCTTTAGTTTTCTGCTATACTACTCATAGGGAAGAATTAAGGCAGTATCTTGAAAGTAAGAAAGGTTATCTTGAGGCTGGGACGACAGGATGGAAGGACATGAACCAATTAACTTCTACACTTGAATCAATTAATGATGTCGATATTAATCTGGTTGGTTCTGGACGATTTTTCTTAGGTAAAGAATAATTGATGTACAATATTTTTGATTTATATACGACAACCAATTAATAATTTAGTTTTAAGCAAAAATCTCCATTGTTTCTTAGAATAAGGTTTATGAAAAAAAACCCTATATGATCGCCACCTTGTCGTGGTATAGGGGCTTAAGTAGCTACAATGAAGACTGGAGCGATGCCGGTTGGAACTTCGGTTCCTGGCAGGGTCTCCCTTGCCGGTAAGGTTCAGTCAGAGTGGTGAAAAAGTAAGTGCGAACACGTAAACATATGGAGATGTCTAAGAAGATTTTTTCGTTTACTGCTCAGGGGGCGTCGGAACCCCCAGGGTCCGTTGTGGACGGTGGTGGGCGAGCAGGCCCCCCACAACGGTCATCCGGCGACTGCTTATCGGGTGGAGTAGAACCCCTGGCTCCCCCGAGTATTACGGCTACAGGGATGAAACACGGGGCGGGCACAAAGAGTGTTCGTCCCAAAATGTCAGACGCCCGAGCTAACCTCTTGAGGATTGGCTCGGTCACGCCCACCCCGGCGAAGGACGTTGAGGGTCGCAAAGCCTCAGGGAAATCCGACGGGGGAAACACTGGAGAAATCACCACACGCCTTGCGGCCAAATCTGATGACGAATCCGGGGACGTTTGGTTCACTCCGGGAAGAGTGGGATCTCAAACCGGCGAGAACGAGAAGGTAGAGTTCAAGTCTCCCTTTGTGCCGGTCAGAAAGATACCGAGGACTCCACCACCCACCGAACGGCGACGTTCGTTGTCATTGACGGACATGGCGTCCCAGACGCAGGTGCAGGAAGACTTCGAGGTTGCTTTTCACTCGGAAAGTGAGATGCGACCGACTTCTGAAGCGGCACATACACAGAAAAGAAAGAGGCTGGACAGCATGTCTGATCTCAGCGAGGACGACACAGCGGTAGTTGAAACTAATCTGTTGGCTGACGTCACTATCCAATTGAGGAAACTTATAGCCTGCACCAAGGCGGTACAGGCGTTTTGTAGGTCACAGGACAGCGTAAACCCCAACTTATCACTACTGGTGAGCTCGTTGGTCAAGGAAACGAACTCTTTAAAAAGGATCACGAAGGAGGTCCTTACCAAAGGAGGACTCGAGACCCACTTCTTTCTTATCCATAAGGATAATGAAAAGGACACTATCGACTTACACGTGGCATACGAGTGCCTCAGGAAAATGGCGCACCTAAGTACGGATACTTCGGCTGGAAAAGTAATCACGTTGATTTGCCCAGACGAAGTAAGTATAAATATTACCAGGAAACTTGTTGAATTGACCTTCTCCCAGAGCAGCTTGATGATCCACCTCCGCTCAAGTAAGGGAGGGGGACCAGACATAAAAATGATCAAAAGCTCTGACGGCTCTGGTAAGCCCGCGACGGAAACCATTACCATATCCAGTAACGGACAAACATACGCTGACATGCTGCGTTCTGTTAAAAAGAACGTCGACGTTAACCGAGAGGGGATTGACATCGCTTACGTCAAAGCGAACCTGAAAGGAGACCTAGTTATCTCTGTCAAGGGTGACCGAGGGAAGGTAACAGGACTCTCCGCACTAATTAATAAAAAGATTGCCGGAGTTAAAGCGAAAGTATCAACCCGCAATACAAAAACTCTCCACCTTAAGGGTTTAGACGGGGATGTTACGACCGAGGACATATCGAGTACACTATACAAGACGCTGGGCTCGACCTTGGATCCTCAGGAAGTTCAGGTGAAAGCCCTTCGTCCTGGGTACGCGGGTAGCCAAAATGCTACCGTCATCACTTCCACCGAAAACGCGGAAAGGCTCCTAAAGGTGAAACGCTTCAGGGTTGGATGGGTCCTCTGTCGTGTGGTTGAACGGATAGAGGTCACCCAATGTTACAGGTGCCGCGAATACGGTCATCGCAGCTCAACATGTAAAAATACGGACAGGTCTAAGAGCTGCCGCAGGTGCGGTGACCTTGGACACATGGAGAAATCCTGTACTAATGCGGAAAAATGCCTTAATTGCAGTATGCAGGGCCACAGGGACGGGAGTCTCAAGTGCCCTGCATACTGCAAGGCACTCAACGAAGCCCGCGAGAAACGCAACAATGACAAAGGGATTAAAGCCAAACCACCAACTGACGGCTCCATGAACGACGCAAAAAAACTGAAGACGAATAAATTGACGAACTCGGACAGGACAACAAAACAACCTAAGGGAGGTAAATTTAGTACCGACTCAAGCTCACCTATAGTGAGCCTTGATTGTAAAGACGCATCGACAGCCCTGAGAGAGGCCGATGCTGATAAACAGACGACTAACCCCACTCCAAGGGCAAACAAGGATAAAGACGCAAGGGTGACGCTGGTCCCCAGAAGTGCCTCCGATATATTTAGCGAGGATTCCTCCAGGGTACTCTCACCCTCCGGAGGCGAGACGCTAATGCAAGCACCCGAAAAGAGCTACGACGATAAGAGCTAACTCCTTTGACCATTACTCTTGGACCCTTCACTATTGTTAACAAGTTCACTGTTCACATGCAAGGGAAACATAGTAAGAAGGCGTCTAAGGACACTCGCCTAAACTTATTACAAATCAACCTGCACAATTGTAGATTAGCGCACGACCTGCTCCAACAAAATGCAATCGACCTTGACATCGACGTAGTTTTGATTTCTGAACCATGGCGGATACTAGACCATTGGTTCGGGGCCAGGGATGGCAGAGCGGCCATATGGGTCACTGCTAGGGCGACTGAAAGGTTTTCGTCTATCCAACGTCTGGCCAGCATAGACGGATGCGTGGTAATACAGCTCAACGATATAACAGTTGTCAGCTGCTACTACACGCCGAACATGCGATTGGACAATTTTATGACGCACTTGCATCACCTTGAACATCTGATAGGCACCCTGGATCGCGAACACCTGATCGTGGCAGGTGACTTCAATTCAAAATCACCAGCCTGGGGGTCGGCCAAGTCGGATGCACGGGGCACCGCCACCCTCGAAATGGCAAACCGTGTCCGGATTTGCCCGGTGGTCAGTGAAGGGAAGTTCACGTTTGAGAGGAATGGTCACCACTCTCTGATCGACATCATGTTCTGCGGCTACGCTATGCTTCGGAAGCTGGTGTCAAGCGTCATATTAAACACGGAAACAGCCTCGGATCACCGATATATTGGACACGTATTCTCCGGTGAAAACATCTTCCACAAAAAAGCGCCTAGGCCTGGAGTGGTTGATGTGGATACATTCTGGCGCTATACAGCAGGGCTACGGCATTGGTCTCTCCTTTCCTTATGGAGACGGCTATAGACATCGACGAATATATCCAGTTGGTAAGCGAACTTGCGGCTAAATCTACGCGCCCTCGATACCCCTCGGAGTTCAGACGCCCGAAATGGTGGTGGACAGCAGAAGTCGGGGCGGCTAGACTGGCAGTAGTCAAAAGTAGGAGGAGGCTACAGAGAGCCAGGAGGAAGGGGCATGCAAATGGGATCGAACTTGCCAGAACCACTTACATGACCCTTAAAAGAGACCTAAAAAGGACGATTCAGGCCTCCAAGAACGCCGCATGGAAGGTCTTCATCAAAGGAATCCATGCTGATGCCTGGGGTAGACCATATACATGGGTGGTTAACAAAATTAAAGGGATATCGCCACCTATTACCCTGAACCGCGGGGAACATCGGGCGATAGTAGGTAAGTTGTTTACCACCATCCCTCCGGCACCAAACCACGAGACCATCGTTGACGCATCCCGATTACTCACATTGAGCGGGACCCTGAACGGTAGCCAGGATCCCCTGTTTACTGAAGACGAAGTCCGGGTAGCCTTAAGGAGGCTGAAGACGCGTGCTTTGAGCCCGGACAATTTACCGCTGTCGGTCATGGGGACACTGGGGGGGGGGGGGTGTGCATTAGGCCATATTACACACCTATTTTCAAGATGCCTTGCTATAGGGTATTTCCCCAGGGCTTGGAAAGTTGAGAGACTGGTCTTGATCCCGAAGAAACCGGGGCCAGACAATCGACCTGCCTGGCGCCCCTTATGCATACTCTCAAACTTCGCGAAAGTGTTCGAGTATTGCATCAAGGAGAGGCTGGCATCCAGAATAACTTTCTCTGTCAACCAGTATGGTTTTGCTAAGGGGAAAGGTACGATTGATGCGGTCAGCAGAGTCATGGACCTTTGGAACGCTGCTAAGAAGAAGTCAATGCACTGCTTTCTAGTGACCTTAGACGTGAAGAACGCATTTAATGCAGTTAAGTGGGGAAACATTCTTACTGCTCTGCAGCGGAGGAACATCCCCCCTCGACTCCTCAGCTATCTGCACAAGCGATGCAATATGACTTGGAGGGACGGTGAGGCGGAACGGATATCCGTCTTTGCGGGAGTTCCCCAGGGCTCGGTTTTGGGCCCCCTATTGTGGAATATCCAATACGATGACCTGCTGGATATTCGACTACCACGTGACTGCAGCCTATTAGGGTCGACGATGAAGGCATTTTAGACCGTCAGTGCGTCGTACATGTAGTACTTCGCATAATGGCGAGGCCCGAGATTAAGCATGCGGGCTGTGGCGTGTTCATGTACAGCATTGAATATGCTGTACTACTCCCTAGCGGGGGACTGTTGTCACTTGTGGCTGCAGTCCCCCGCGTTACGTTATGCGGTTTTTCTGGTCTAACTGGAATGCCGCATTTTCGTTGTCTGAACACGCCACGAAGCAACACGCCGTCGGATTGAATGTTGCTGCTGAGTCGATAGGTGCATCGGCGATGAAGGCACTTGAGACCGTCAGTGCGTTGTACATGTAGTGCTTCGCATAATGACGAGGCCCGTGATTAAGCAAGCGGGCTGTGGCGTGTTCTTGTGCAGCATTGAACATGCTGTACTACTCCTATCCGGGGGACTGTTGTCACTTGTGGCTTCAGTCCCCCGCGTCACGTTATGCGGTTTTTCTGGTCTGACTGGAATGCCGCATTTTCGTTATCTGAACACGCCACAAAGCAACACGCCGACGGATTGAATGCTGCTGCCGAGTTGACGGATGCATCAGATGCATCGGCGATGAGGGTATTTGAGACCGCCAGTGCCTTGTACATGTAGTACTTGGCATAATGGCGAGGCCCCTGAACTAAGCATACGGGCTGTGGCGTGTTCATGTACAGCATTGAATATGCTGTACTACTCCCTACAGGGGGACTGTTGTCACTTGTGGCTGCAGTCCCCCGCGTCACGTTATGCGGTTTTTCTGGTCTGACTGGAATGCCGCATTTTCGTTGTCTGAACGCGCCACGTAGCAGCATGCCGCTGGATCTAGAAATCGGGATGCAACCAATCACCTGGGCAACCCAGGCCGCAAGGGGCAAACGTGCCCTAGCCACACTTGAGCCTCCACGAAATAAGGTACCGCTGGATAGCTCGTATTCTCAAAACGCAGCGAACTGAACGAAGTGTGGTGGAGAGGAAGAGGCAGCCTCTCCGACTGCTGTCTCCCGCGTGTTTGCCGTGCGTGGCGACCCTTGTCGTCGGAAAAGAGGATCCTGGGATCTGAGGGGGCCCTCTCCTGCGGGTGAGACGTCCCCAACACGTACCTTTGGCCTCTGCTTTGGCTAGATGGGAGGCTAGACGAGAAAAGCAGCCCTGGTCCAGTCAATCGGCTTGGAACGACCACACGCTTCGGCGAGTGGGTTCTGACGGGTGAGGACGCGGGCTGGGTTGAGTAATCGGCCCAGTCAGCAGACTATGTCCGGTGCGTAGCCCTAACCCAGCCTGATGGCGGGTTCCAAAATGTGTGGGTCGGTGGTGGCCGGGGAGCGTACCGGATGAAAGCGAAGATCAAATTATGGGATCTAAAACGAAAATCTTGAATATTGAACGCTCGAAGTCGGCGGGTCCAGCTCCTACTCGGAGTGAAGCCGTCGCCACAGACGCGGAGACTGCAACAGCAGTTGTCAGTCCTCCCGCGTCTGCGAAAAAGACAAGGTCCGGGAAGGTGATTAATATCGCCAATCCTCGCGTGACCTCAGAGAGATGCGTGACACCCACGCGAGCGGTCTCGGTGAAAACTGAGACCACGGTAGAAGGCGCGCCGGACACCGGTAATGTGGGGACATCGCCCAAGTCGGGGGACTCCCCCAGCCGCAAGGCTGGGAAGGAGAAACCCAAGAAGATCGAACGAGTCAAAGACACGCTCGTGAAGGTGCAACCGGCACCCGAGCGTGTTGAAGACCCCGAAGGTGGCGGTTGGAAAACCGTCACCAAAAAGTCGAAGCGTGCCAAGCCAGTTGCACCTACTGGCAAGGCCGCAGTAAACCAGGCCAGGAAATCGAAGGGGACGGTTTCCGGGCATAAGGTACGGCCTCTCGATCTCGTGAGAGACGAAGCCTTCAGGCGAGTATCGGAGATACGGACCTTTTGCTTTCGACCCGCGTCGAAAGTCAACAAGGAGTCCGGGTCGAAGATATTAGCAGAAGTCGAAGCACTCAACGAGTTGGTTCAGGAGCTGATTCAACGAAACAGCTTCGTCGAAGGGCAACTCGCCGCGATCAGGGCGGACCTAAAAGCGCGTCCAAGGGAACCCTCCCGAAGACGGTCTCCAATGCCGCGCAGTTGACCTACGCCCAAGTGGCTAAGGTCAACCCGACAAGTACTCCGGAGGCGAGAAGACCACCGACACAATACGTGGTGCGTATCTTCCCGCCAAAGGATAAAGGACAGAGCAGCGATGCTACTAAGAGAGCTGTTCTGTCGATCGTGAAACCTGCGAAGGAGGCGATCCGGGTCAGATCGGTTCGACGCATTCACTCCGGTGGCATCGTCGTCGAAACCGATCGCAAGGAGGACCTAAAAGCCTTCGTAGGTAATAGAAAGCTGGCGAGTGCGGGACTGTCCGTCTCCTTGCCTAGCAAACGGGACCCCGAGGTCCTGATTTATGATATCCCGAAAGGGATGGGCAAGGAGGAAATTGCCTCCAGTCTTTGGAGGCAAAACCTCTCTGAGGCGTCCCAGAAGGATGTGCCTTCGGGTGTTCGGGTCAGTCGCATGGCTGGCAAGACCCCGGAGACAGCCAACTGGGTAGTGGCCGTCAGTCCGCAGATTCGTCGGCGGCTGGCGCAGAGAGGGGACCGGGTGTATCTTGGGTGGAGTTCCTGCAGTGTGCGGGACTTCATACAGGTCACCCGTTGCTACAAGTGCCAGCGCTTCGGGCACACCGCGAAGCGCTGTAAATTCAAAGAGGATGTCTGCGGACATTGTGCCGAAAAAGGGCACGGATATGCGCTCTGCAGCAGGAAGAGCAAGCCTCCGGTTTGTTCCAACTGCAAAGACAGAGGGCGGCCACACGACCATAAGTCGCGAGACCCGGCCTGCGCCTCCTATCAGGAAGCGCTGGTTTTGGAGATGTCTCGTATAAGACAAGAATAATTTGAATTACTCGAATGGATAGTACAAACGACCGGCGACGCTCGAGAGTCATACGGGTCATGCAGCATAACATGCAGCGGGCCCGAAACGTGACCGACGAAGTCCGGACTAAGATGCATAGGCGAGGGGTAGATGTGTTGCTTGCACAAGAGCCATATAGCTGGCGGGGTACTGTGCCCGGGCTAGGCTTGAGAACGAGGCTGATCACGGCAGGCGAACCGGTGATGGCTGCAATAGCGGTCAGAAACCCGGATCTAACCGTGGTCAAAGTCTCTAACTTGTGCGACACGCATTTGTCCTGTGCCAGCATCTCGGGTTCGTTTGGGAGCTTCTTCCTGATCAGCCAGTACTTTCAATGGTCCGATGACGTTGAATCAGGTCTGGCGCGGTTGGAGAGAGCTCTTTCCGCACTTAAGCATAACCGAGTCATTATCTCTGCCGACGTTAACGCAAAATCAGCCCAGTGGGGCAGCGCGGAGACGGACGTGAGAGGCTGTAAACTCGAAGAGTTTATCGCGAGCCATGGCTTGGTTGTCTTGAACGAGGCTGGAAACGCTCCGACGTTTTCCAGCCCTAGTGGACAGTCTTACATCGACGTCACACTATCGACACCTGACATTTGCGACAAGGTGCGAGGGTGGAAGGTCCGCGAGGACCTGACGACCAGCGACCACCGAGTCATAGAGTACACTTTGAGTTTTTGCGCCGAGGACGGTGCTGCCGAAATTAGTAGCAACAGCAGCACCAACCGGAACGGATTATTACCAAGGTTCCGACTCCGAAGCGCAAAATGGCCCGAGTTCGACAAGGCGCTACAGGAAAGTAAGAGGAGTATATCCCCCAATCCATTGAACAATAAGGGGGAAGTCGAACATCTAGCACAGGAGATCGAAAGAATGATCGTCCAAGCGTGCGACTCCTCGATGCCAACCAAGCAGTGGCATTCAAAATCCGTCCCATGGTGGACGGCCGACCTGACGAGGCAGAAGAGGCGAGTCTATAAACTTAGACGAGCCTCGCAGAACGCAGCATGTTCAGAGGAGCAGAGGGCGGCCAAGAGGACCGAGTATCTCAAACAGAGAAAGGCCTACAAAGCCGCCATCAAAGCTGCTCGGTCGCACAGCTGGCGTGCATTCGTGACCGAGCAGGGAAACAAGGAACCCTGGGGCCTCATTTGTAAGATCACGAGGCAGAAGATGACAGCCAGCACGGTCATCTCAAATATTAATCTTAACACTGCCCAGGGTTACACTACAGACTGGGACTCCACCGCTTCCGCGCTGCTGGAGGGGTTAATTCCGGACGATAGCCCCGCGAATGACTCCCCGGATCATGCGCGAGTCAGGAGGGAAGCTGCCATCGAGCCGGAGAGTGAGGACGCCAGTCCCTTCACCCTCTCGGAGCTCAGATCGGCGGTCAACCGACTGAAGAGCGGCAAGTGTCCAGGCCTAGATCGGATCGAGCCGGAGATTCTAAAACGTTCGTTTAATACAATCTCACGCGAGCTCCTCCGACTCTACAACGGATGCCTGGCACACGGAGTCTTTCCCGTGGAATGGAAAGTCGGGTCCATCATTTCCATCCTTAAAGGACCCGAGAAACCTGAAACGGAGATAAAGTCCTACAGACCTATATGCTTGCTTTCGGTCGTAGGCAAAGTCTTGGAGAAACTAATCGCTACGCGATTAGCTAGTTCGTTTTTGCACCCCGACTACGCCTCCGATCGGCAATACGGATTCAGGCCGCATCGATCCACGACTGATGCCGTGGTAAAGATGAGGGAGCTTGCGTCCGGTCGAGAGGAAAAGTACGTCGTGGGTCTGCTCTTCGACATTGCTGCAGCCTTTGATAATGTCTGGTGGCCAAGCATACTCAACGCGTTGAGGAAGCGAGGCTGCGCAAAAAACCTATTTAGATTGGTGGTCGACTACTTCGACGGCCGCGTGGTGACTATGGTGTCTGATCGCGGTGCAGTACGGAAGAAAGTCACTAAGGGCTGCCCACAGGGATCAATTCTTGGTCCGAGCTGTTGGAACTTAGTCTTCGACGAGGTTCTACAGCTCCTATCGAACGCCGGGCTCGCTTGCGAGCCCATCGCCTATGCAGACGACCTTCTTGTCTTGATCTTTGCGAACAGCAGGAAGGGTCTAGAAAGCAATGGCCAATTGGTTGTGGACACCATTTCTCGCTGGTGCGACCAGCAGAAATTGTCGCTGTCTGCGACCAAGACCGAGATGATATTCTTGAAGGGCTCTCTCGACAGAGAGAGGCCACCTGTGATAAAAGTAGGAGGTCGGAATATTGCCGTCAAGGAATTTGTGCGTTACCTTGGCGTGCATTTTGACTCTGGACTGGGTATCCATTCCCACGTCGAGTATTTGAATGCTAAGTCCTTGCGAACGTTTAATGCGCTAGCAAGGATTGCTAAGTCGAACTGAGGATTGGGATATCGGACGATGCGTACTTTGTACCGCGGCTTGTTTGTCCCAATCGTCACGTATGCTGCCGCGGGCTGGGCAGACCGCCTTACCTCTGGGACGAGTAAAGTGCTCACCAGGGCGCAGAGGCATGTTCTGCTTGGCTGCGTCAAAGCCTACAGGACAGTCTCCACTGATGCGATCCCCGTGATCGCCGGGGAGATACCTGTGGACTTGGCGATAGCGGAGTTCAGCTGCGTGTACAAAGCCAGGAAGAAACTCGGGTTCCAACATGGAACCTACCAAGTGAGTCAGGCCGAATTGGCTGACGAAGTCGTCACCGAAGCCCAAGTTCGCAGAAGGCTGAGGGAGGCGACTTTAGAGATGTGGCAGCAGAGATGGTCGTCCTCGACGAAGGGTAGGGAAACCTTCCAATACTTCGGCGAGGTATCAGACCGACTCTCAGCGAGCTGGATCAGAGTCGACCATGATGTAGCGCAGTTCTTGAGCGGACACGGAGACTTCCGTGCGAAGCTCAAGACGTTCGCCCTGGTCGACGATGAGTTGTGCGAATGTGGGGAGGAGGAAACTCCAAACCACGTCCTCTACGATTGTCAGCGTTACGTAGAGGACAGGGAACACCTACGCCAGGCGGCGATTCGAGAAGGATTTCAGTGGCCAATCGACAAAGCCAGCCTGGTGTCAGAGCAGCTATTTAAGGAGTTCCAGAAATTCGCACGATCCGTAAGAAAGACTAAGAGACGAACATAGAACGAAACTGCATACGGAGCGTGGACTCGTCCAGCTCCGTCGATGTACGGCATGCTGGGCAAACCCCTCGGGGTTCGTCCCCTCGGGCCAGGCTGAAGCCTCTCTTGCGGAGATAAAAGACTTTAACACTACTCCGTAAGAGTGCCTGGATTGGGTTGGACTCGAGGTGGCAGTGGGAGTAGCACGCTGTCTTCCCCTGATACGATAGTGAACGAGGGTAGAGCCCGAACATCAGGCATAAGTCGCAAGAGCGGCCGGTATGGTCCACCAAGGACTTAGGTACGGCCCGTCTCTCAGAGACCGCAGTTGAGACGACAACACTAACTGTGGCGGAGAGCCTGGATCCGGGGATGCTCGGACGGGTCGTGGGCGCTTTATTTCCCGTTAACGGGGAGGCGTCCCGGCCCGATCCTGAGCCAGGGGAAGAGGAGTGGTCCCCGGATCTGGAGGTAGCGCCGGAGGAAATGGCCGGGGTAGTCAAATGGCTCCGGGGCAAGAATACTGCCCCGGGGCCGGACGGTATCCCCGGCCGGGTCTGGTTGCTTGCCATGAGCGTCCTGGGCGAGAGGCTAAGAAGCCTCTACTCCGGGCTTCTGAGGTCCGAGGTGTTCCCGGACCTCTGGAGAAGTCGGATGGTCCTCTTAAGGAAGGATGGGAGGCCTGCGGATTCTCCCTCCGCGTACCGGCCCATTTGTCTCCTGGACGAGGTGGGCAAGATCTTTGAGCAGATCATTGCCGCCCGCCTCGCCAGGCACCTGTCCAGCGATGGCCCCGATCTGGCGGACTGCCAGTTCGGCTTCCGGGAGGGGCGGTCGACGATCGACGCAATCGATCGTCTTATGTCCCTCTCGGACAATGCCGTGGCACGGGGCGGGATGTGCTTGGCGGTGTCGATTGACATCGGGGTCAATCGGGGTCCCGCAGGGGTCCCGCAGGGGTCCGTGCTATGACCACTCCTGTGGGACCTGGGGTATAACGCGGTCCTGGAGAAGGCCTACCTGCCCGACGGTGCCACCCTTGTCTGCTATGCAGACGACACGTTGGTGGTCACCGTCGGGGACACCTTCGAGAGGACCATCCGACGAGCGGAGGTTGCGGTGGCATCTAGTGTGAAACCGGTCGCCGCGAAGGTGACACGGATATGTTTCCTCGCCCTTGCGGGCATACACAGCCAAATTACCATCTACCCCCAGTCCAACCACTGTCATGGAGACAGGCCAAGGAAAAATCCGCGCGTGCCATTGAGACGTTTGCAATGGACGAGTTCTTTAGCCGCTAGCGAAATTATGGTTTTACCCCCTTTCGCTAGCGCCCACGGGGAACCACGGGGAGGCGAACTCGTGACGCGACGCCTCGCGTCCACTAAGCGAAGACCTAGGAGAAAGGATGGGAGTTGGGAGGGATGGGTAGGGGTTTGGGGTAATTAATTGGTGGGGACGTGAGTCGTCCCCTTCTGGGTCCTGGGAGGTGCAGGTGTTTGGAGGTACCTATGTGAAGCCCTTTAGCCAAAAGGCTTCCCTACAGAAGTCGGAGAAAACCTGGAATGCCTCTGGAGACGACACGAAGTGTTGTGCCGCTTCCGGCCATTTCCAGTCTCCGGTTGGAACTACGTCGCGGAGGGCTTCTCTCTGCGGTTCGAAATTGGGGCAGTCGAGGAGGAAGTGATCGACCGTGTCCGATCCGTGACCACACACGCACTCCTCACCGTCGGAAACTCCGTACGCGTGTAGGCGCGATCGGAAGTGTCCGTGGCCGGTGAGGACTTGCGTGGTGTAGTGGTTCGGTTTCGTCCACTTGGCCGCCACTCTCTCCTCTATGCTTTTGAAGAAGGCGTAGGTGGTGCGGCCCTTGTGGGAGGAATTCCACATGGATTGCCACACCTTGTACGCCTCGACCGCTAGCCTATGCTTTGCATCGTCGGCCCCCGCCGGAACGACGATGCTACCTAATCTGGCGTCTTTACCTTTACGCGTCTCGTACAAGGCTTTGGTTTGCCTGAGCTTAACGTCAATGCGTACAGCACCGGCCACCACGCACACGCTGTCCCACGATGACCGGCGATATGCGCCGGTCATCGCGATGAGAGCGCGGCGCTGTGCGGCTCTCAGCACTTTGAGCTCCCCCTCCGTGCACCGGTCGGCCCACCCGGCAGCAGCGTACGTTGCCACCGGGATAAAAACCCCGCGGTACACGGCGGAGAGCGCTCCGAAGCGGAGCCCCCATTCACGCCTCGCCAGTCTACCCAGCTTCGCGAAGAGCGAGCCGACCTTGTCACTTATGTAGTTGCAGTGGGTTCGAACACCCATGCCCCTATCAAAGTGAACGCCGAGGTACTTGACGAAGGGTTTGAAACTTAAGGGCTTACTTCCGATCCGAATGGTCGGTGGCCTTTTAACTAGGTCTAATTTTGAAGCGCGGACTGCCGTGCGTTTACGGTCTGGGCGCGATCCTCCCCGTCGGCCTATTTTGTCTCTCTGAATATATCCGCTGCGTAGGACAATTGCCTCGGATTTCTTCTCGGAGATCTCTAATTTTGCTGATCTGCACCAACTTAGGATCAGGTCAACAACTCGTTGACCCTCGATCTCTAGGTCTCTACGGCAGTTTCCACCCACGAGGACGATGAGGTCGTCCGCGTAGGCGACGAATCTATTCTCAACTGAGGCCTCGAGAGACCTCAGGAGATCGTCGAACATCAGGTTCCAACACGCCGGACCGAGGACGGAGCCTTGTGGGCACCCCCTCGTCGCGCGCTTGGAGACTCTTTCCGTTCCGACGGTGATACTGACTTTGCGGTCCTCGAAGTAGTTGGAGACCACTTCGAAGACGTTGCGCGGGCAGTCTCGATCCCTAAGACTCTTCAGAACTAAGGGCCACCAGACGTTATCGAAGGCTCCGGAAATGTCGAATAGCAGCGCTATCACATGCCGATGCTCCATGGCATCAACCATGCGGCGCAGCTCGACAATTGCATCTTCAGTCGACTTTCCGCGCATGAAGCCGTACTGTCTGCTGGAGATGCGTCCCGTTGCCATCGCCGTCTGTTCGAGTCGGCTCTTAAGGAGCTTCTCGAAGGTTTTTCCTACGACGGAGAGGAGACAGATCGGTCGGTAGGACTTTGGGTCCTTCACGTCCTTACCCTCTCCCTTCAGGAGCACTCTGAGGGAGCCCTCCTTCCAGGTGGGGGGAAAGACGCCCCAACGAAGGCACCCGTTGAAAAGGCGAACTAACTGTCCTAATATTGCTTTCGCGGCGGCCTTCAGCGCTCGGACCTCGATAAGGTCCGGCCCTGGTGCCTTGTCGTTTTTGAACGTGCGAATCGCTTTCACGACCTCGTCCGGTGAAAACGGAGAGGCGTCCGCGGTGTTTGGCGCTATCCGCACGTTCTCCCTAATCTCTAGCTGCGCGGGCGTGTCATCTTCCGGCCGGTCGTCCGGGACGTGTGCTTCCAGAAGTGTGTTGGCTGTCTCTACCGCGCTCATGTTACTATTGTTAACTCGCCGGAGGGTGCTGAGCACCCTCTCGACACGGAGCTTGTTCGCTTGCAGCTTGTACACGATGCCCCAAGGCTCCGTGTTCCCGTGCGACGACACAAAGTTTCGGAAGGCACGCCTCTGTCGGTAGACAGCCTTCTTCATGACTGTCAGTTCTTTAGTCCACCACGGATTGGACTTCCTAAATCTACGCTTTCTCGGCATTGACGCGGTGCAGGCATCTTGTATGATGTCTGTGAGCGTTTCTGCCATTCCTATAGTTTCCTCCGCTGACTCCAGGCTCAGGACTTCGAGCCTCGATCGTGAAAGATCGGACAGGGTCTCGGAGAATCGCTCCCAGTCGGCTCGACGAGTGTCGAACCGAGAGTTCGCGACTCCGCGGTTCCCCGTCACGGCTCTGGGTGCCCGCAACCTAATGTCAACGGCGTTGTGGTCGCTGGTCGTCCACGCACACCTTACGTTCCAGCTCCTGATGAACGGAGACATGGAAGGCGACGCCAGGGTTACGTCGATGTATGACGACCCGGTTGGCGTCCAGAAGGTAGGTGGTTGAGCTGCGTCGTTCACAACGTCCATGCTGAACGCCGCTATCAGAGTCTCGAATTGAGCTCCTTTCTCGTCTGTGCCTCGAGGGCTCCAAAGCGAGGATTGCGCGTTAGCGTCTGTCGAAACTAAAAGTCTCTCCCCCCTCAGTGCGCAGAACACCTTCTCAAGGTGGCTGAGGTGCTTTTCTATTTCGTCGCGGTGCTGGAAATAGCACGACACCGCGTAAAAGGAAAAGCCGGGTGCTAGCACTTCCGCACAGGCGCAGTGGGAGTTGCTGAGCTGCGAGACGAAGATCATATCGAAGTTGGGGTTGCAGACGGCAACAGCCGCCCACGGGGGTTGTGGTTCGGCTGCCGCCAACCTCACTCCGGACCCTAAACCACTAATCCTATGTCGCGTGCCCAGCTGGCTGACGTATGCCTCCTGCAATAGCAGGACGTCTAGCCGCTTCTGGGCAATGAGCTCGCGTACCTCTCCGGTGACCGCAGCTGAACGTCTCATGTTCAGCTGCAGTATCCTAATTTCGGGGATATTTTTGGGTGGGGGCCTAACAACCATAATCAGTTCGGGAGAGCGACTGATTTATGGCAGCTATATACGCGGGGCAGTCCTTGCTCGTCACGCAGTGGGAGGAGGGTTTCTTACCCCTCATGCAGTTTACGCAGGTGGCCGGCTTTTCTTTCTTCGGGCAGGTCTTGATCCTGTGCCCCGCCTCCGCGCAGTGGCCGCAGGTCTCCTTCTCGGCCTTGCAGAACTTGGCAGGATGGCCGAATCCCTGGCACTTATAACACCTGGTCACGCTGACGTGGTCCCGGACCCTGCAGCAGTTCCAGCCCACGTACAGCCTCTCCTTGGAGACCAGGAGGTCCCGGGCACGCTTGCTGACCTCGAATATCAGGTTGCAGCGGTCCCTGGTTTTATCGCCGCTCCTGTACACTAGGTTAATCTCCTTGGAGAGGCTGGCCGCTTCCTCTTTGCTGAGGTTCTGCTGCAGGATCGCTGCGGTCGTCTCCTTGGGGTCCTCCTGGGCCCGCGGGACATCGAAGACGATGATCCGCGGGTTCCGCTTGGCCGGAGCTCCTACGATAAAACCGGCAGCTTTTAGTTTTTGGTGCGCCATTAAGGTTGCCACGTCGGTGTTCTTCGACGTGACCAGCGCGATTCCGGAACCCTGTACCCTGCGGACGCCCCTGATTTGCAGGCCGTCCGCTCTCGGCGAGACCAGCTCGAAGACCGCCTCCTTTGTCTTCGAGCTGTCCTCGTACTTGCTGGTGTCAGCCGGCGTGATGATGACCACATTGGGAGGGTCCTGCTTCTGCGTCGACCTGGCTGCCGTAGCGGACCTGACGCGGTTGCGGTGGCAGCCGTCGTCGCGAGGATCCACGATCTGGGGCTGAAGATGGCCCCGGAGAAGGCCGAGGACGTCTGGTTTGGACGGCCTCGGTCGCGGCCACCGGCCGGATCGTGGATCCGGGTTGGAGAAGCCTGCGTCGAGGTCAAGTCTGAGATCAAGTATCTCGGACTGATCCTCGACAGCCACTGGAGGTTCGGAGCGCATTTCGGCCGCCTCGTCCCCCGAGTTGAGAGGGCGGCGGCTGCGTTAGGCCGCCTGTTGCCCAATCTCGGAGGGCCGAACGATATGGTGCGCTGCCAATACCTGGGCGTGGTGCGGACCATGATCTTATACGGCGCCCCGATTTGGGCGCCGTCCGTGAGGACAAACCGGCGCAACACACTGTTGTTGCGCCGGCTTCAGAGGCAGATGGCCCTTCGCCTCATAAGAGGCTACCGCACCACGTCTACCGTGGCGGCGCTTGCTCTGGCGGGAGAAATTCCCTTCGAGCTGCAAGCGGCGATGCGCACCTATATTTATAGGCGCATATGCATCGCTGGCCGGGCTCGGGGGGACCCGCCGGAGCAGGAGGCTGTCCAGTGCTTCGAGCTCCAGGCCCGGGGACTTGCGCTCGCCAGATGGCATGCGGAGCTTCGTTCCCATGCCACCTTCGTTCCCACCTCGTGGCAGCAGAGGCGGTTTGGCAGGCTCACCTACCGTGCGACGCAGGTATTCACCGGGCATGACTGCTTCGGTGTCTACCTGTGTCGCATCGGTCGGGAAGCGACGACGGTGTGCCACTACTGTGGCGCGGAGGAGGACTCGGCGCAGCATACACTGGAGGTATGCCCCGCCTTTTCAGTGCTGCGCCGAGTCCTAAGAAGGGGAGTTGGTCGCGACCTCGCTCTCTCCAGCTTAGTTGGGGCCATGCTGGAGAGCCCGAGAAAATGGGCGGCAGCCATCGCCTTCTACGAACAGGTAATGTTGCAGAAGGAGGCTGCCGAGCGGGGTCGCTGTGAGCGGGGGGTGCGGCGTGTGCGCCCACGCCTAGAGCCCCCCCCCCCCCGAGCAGCTGAGAATAGGCGGGCGGCGGGTGTACCAGATTATGCTGGTTTAATTGCCCGCCGCCCGCCAACCGAAGATGTCCTCCCTATACCGGGAGTGGGGCGACGAACACCCTCATTGAAAAGCGGCCGTCGTGACGAGGAGGTGCGGAGGACCGCTCCCCGCACCGCCGAACCAAGATTATTCATGGGGGAGGATAAATCTCCCCCCGGGACGCGGCCGGCCACCGCCATTCCATCCTGGTGGCCGGCCAGGCGAGGGGGAGCCGCGGTTGTGTTCGTTAAGAGTTCCCGTGGCTCCCCCAGTAATCGCCAGCGCCCTAGGCCGCCGTGGGGGTTTTAGCGGGTCAAACCTCGCACTACCCCCGTCCCGCTCCCCGGGCGGGGCGGGGGTGTGTGGCCAGCAGAGAACAAATCTTAGTTGCTGCTCCATGCAATATTTTAGATAAATTTCTTGGTATACAACCTTTCTTCTCAATTATGAAACGATTCAAATACTTTTTTTTTCGTTTATAAAACAAAAATCATGAAATTCTTTTAAACTATTCGCTGCTGCACTCAATATACCACATAAATCGCACGGCCTAAAACCCACATTGTAAAAATCCTTTAAAAGCTGTATTTTCTTTCTTCTCTTATTAAAAGAAATATTTTGCAGTTGTTTCAAAGTAAAAGAAGCATGAGCTCCTGTTCCACATAGTATAGAGGATGAGTTACTTGGTCTAAAACCTGCGTTGTAGAAGTCCTCTAAAAGCTCTGTTCTTTGTCCTTTGCTATTAAAACAAACGCTGTGCAACTCTTGAAAAGCACCTTTAGCCTTGCCTCCTGCTCTACTTAATATGCTAGACAAGTTATGCAACGTAAAGTTACTTCCCTCAACTTCGCCTTCAATAAAATGTTTTAAACGCTGTGTTTGATTTCCTCTTGCATCAAACCAAGAGTCATATAAATCTTTAAAAGCTTCTGCAGCGTTAGCTCCTGCACCATTCAAAATACTGGACATATTAGACAGATTTATCTTCTCGTTTTCTAAAGTTCTTGTATGTAGTCTTTTCTTTCCTTCCTTATCAAACCAAAGATCATATAAATTTGTAAAAGTTTCAGGAGCTTTAGTTCTTGCTCCATGTAAAATACTGGAAATATTAGATAGACGTATCCCTTCCTTTTCTAACGTTTTTAAATATTGTGTTTTACCTCCTTCTTCATTAAACCAAACATCATATAAGCCTTTAAAAGCTTTTGCAGCATTAGCTCCTGCTACATTCAAAATACTGGAAATATTAGTTAGATTTGTCTGGGTTGAATGCATCCGCAGCCCTTTGGTTTGTCGAGCGGTGCCAAATTACTTTTATGACACGAGCTGGCTGTGTTGGGTTCAGCAGTCAGCTCTATAAATTATACAGAAGCAAATACGTAAATAGCCACCCGCTGACCTAGCACGCTGTACTATTACTGTCGGGTGGCACTTTGGGGGTGGCAACACGGCAAGAAAGCCGTTGTAGCGGTTGGCGTGCGGTGCCGAGCAACCGCCACCGCGGTCGCCTAGCAGATCGACCATTCACTACTTTCATATTATTATCGCCGGCGAAATACTTAAAGCAGACATACAAATCCTTGCAGCCGACAGAGAGTTAAGACCGGGTCTTCTGACTCCCCGGTCCAATGAACTTAAACAGCGAGGGCGCGATGGATCTAAGTCCCGGTTCCTTCGCAGCTGTACACCGCTGATTTTCCATCGACGGTCATAAGTGATATCACACTTCGTACCGTCAGAGCAGGCTACGGCCTCATGAATGCTCTCATTAATAGACACTAGCTGTCCCTATCTACTAGCCTCCCCAGGCCGGAGGCCAGCTCAGGAACCGCCACCCCGCCCCACCCCGCCCGCCATCGTCCATCAGCATGATGGACACAGAGGCGTCGGACTCCGAGGGATACTGGAAGGTGATCAGCCGGAACCGGAAAAGTAAGCGCCGCATACAGTCGGACAATGACTCCGATACCCCCCTCGCAGCAGTCCTCCCCCGCAAACCCAACAAGGCCGCGAAAAGATCCGTTGCTCCCTCCCCAACCCCGGTCTTCCCGCCCCAAATCCTGCCCCGTGCAGCGACAACCCGACCAAAGCCGCCCCCGTACCCGACCCCACCGCTAACGACCCACGGCTTAAGTCCGAAAAGGTCACTATGGCCCTTATGCGGTTCCTTATGGACCAGGATAACGGCCTATACCCAGACGCGTCCCAGTTCATTGCCTCCAAGGTTGCTAAGTTGCAGAGCATACTCGGCGAGTCCCTGCTCCGCTGCAGCAACCTGGAAGGCCAAATAAAAGCCATCAGGTCCGAGAACAGACAGCAGAGAAAAACCCTCGAGTCTGTCACAGAGAACTGTCAAGCCCCGAAAGAACCCTCTCGGCCCACTACTTACGCCGAGAGAGTCGGGGTCCGATCAAAGACGGCCGCTCTCTCGAACCTGAGGCAGAACCCCCCCAGCGCCATCACCATCCTCCCGCAGGACCCTAAGTCCTTTGAGTCTAGCGACAAGACAAAAGAAACGGTCCTCAAGCTGGTCTCCCCCACGGATTGTAAGCTCCAGATTAAGAGCATAAGAAAAATCCAGGGGAACGGCATCCTGGTCGAGTCCCCCAAAGACTCTGACCTCAACACCCTCCGCAACAACGCCCAGCTCAAAGCTGCAGGCCTCATAGTCGGCGCCCCCCTCAAACGTAACCCCAGGATCAACCTTTATGACGTCCCTAAGCTGGAAAGTGACGAGGCCACCCTTCGAGCCATAGTCAGCCAGAATTTAGACGTCCCGGAAAAAGCTCTCTCCCAGCAGATCAAGCTCGCGTTCAAGTCCGGAGACAGGACTAAAGATAAGAGCAACTGGATACTCGAGGTATCCAAGCAGGCCCGCGACTTCCTTATCAAAAAAGAACGCGTATATGTCGGATGGAGTTGTTGCCGGGTCAACGACTACATCGCGGCCACCCGGTGTTATAAGTGCCACAGTTTCGGCCACACCACCAAACTCTGTCGCGCCGAGAAAGACATCTTTGGCCACTGCGCCGAGCAGGGCCACTCATTTAAGACCTGCCCCAACAAGCCCAAACCAGCCCGCTGTCACAATTGCCACAAAACCGGCAAACCCTCCACCTACTCGGTCACCGACAGGCAATGCCCAGCCTACGTTGCGGCCATAAATCAGGTACTCTCACGTACGGATTATGGTTTGTGAACCTCACCCCCCCCCCCAATCTAAGCCCGTAATTAGGATAGGCCAGGTCAACGCGCAGAACTCCAGATTGGCTCTCGAGGAGTTAAAAGTCTGCGCCTTCGAGGAAGGAATCGACATTCTCGCGATCCAGCAGCCCTACTCCTTCAATAACGCCCTCAGTAGCTTCGGACCGAACTCCCGGATAATCACCGACCGCAAAAGGTTCTCCAGCCTCTCGGTTCCCGACCTTCCCAAGGCGGCGCTTGTAGTCAGAAACCCCTTCCTAACCGTTCTCAAAATAGAAGCGCTGTGCAACACACATTGCATATGCGCAGAAATCACATTTCACGATCTGAAACTCATCGTCGTCAACATGTACTTCCAGTACAGTGACGACATCCAGCCCTTCCTTCACCACCTCGAAACCATCCTACATACCATCCAAAACCGTAACATCCTGATCCTCGCTGACTGCAACGCCAAATCGCCACTCTGACATAACCCATCCTCTGACGAGAGAGGCGAAATCATGGAGGACTTCATTGCCCAATCCCGACTAGGGATAGTCAACGAACCCGCCAACACCCCCACTTTCAATAACGCCCACAGTCGATCCAATATCGACCTCACGCTCGCCACACACAGCCTCTTCAGCCACGTCTCTTCGTGGACTGTCCACCCAGACAGGTCAACAAGCGATCACAATCTGATCACTTTCCTGATCTGTGCCCCCGTGCCCACTGCCACCCCCCCCCCCCGCCCGCACAATCCCGCTACAACACCAAGAGAGCCAACTGGGCGAAATTCGCTAGAATTATCCCAGCTCTCACAGCGGAATACCCCCCCCCCCTCCCAGACGACCACTATGCAGTTGACCCCGATATCCTTAGCGCGGACGTCCATCAAATAATCTCTTCAGCCTCCAATTCCGCGATCCCAAAGAAGACCAGATTCCCGAGATCAGTCCCGTGGTGGACTCCCCAGTTCACAACCCTCAGATCCGAGGTCCGCCACACGAAAAGAATCTACCAAACAGAACCCAACTCCGCTCGTAAAGAAATCCTGAAGGCCCAGTACAGGCAACTCAGGAACAGGTACACAGCCACCATCCGCAAATCCAAACTCCAAAGCTGGAGAGATTTCGTAACGGAACAGGGCAATGCCAACCCTTGGAGCATCCCATATAAAACGGTCACGGGCAAAGTCCGCGCCGAGGACTTCCCGGTCTCCATCTCCACCGAAAACGGCCAAACCACCTCCTGGGAGGAATCGAGTAGGGCTCTCCTCCACGCTCTGATGCCCGATGACACCCCTCAGACGGACTCCGCCTTCCACGCGGAAGTCCGCCAACTCGCGAACACCACCCCCGACACCCCCAACGCCCCCTTCTTCGAGATGGAGGAGGTCTCAAGCGCTATCAAACGCATCAAAAATAATAAAGCCCCCGGCCAGGACCCGATGGAGGCAGTCACCCTCAAGCGTGCCTGGCGCCACCTCCATCGGGAAATCACTCTCTAGTTCAACAGCTGTCTCGCCCATGGCAAATTCCCCAGCATCTGGAAGACAGGAGTCGTAAAGGACCTTCTAAAGAGCACCGAGAAGCCCAGAACTGACCCAAAATCGTACGGGCCTATCTGCCTCCTACCTATCATTAGCAAAACCCTTGAAAGGCTCATCGCCGACAGACTGTCGAACCCCTTCAACAGTCATCCCCTAGCTTCGACCTCTCAGTTCGGGTTCAAAACTGGGCTCTCCACCGAGCACGCCATCATCCAACTACGCGAGTCCACCCAGAACAGCAACGAAAAATACGCGGTCGCCCTCCTATTCGACATCAGCGGCGCTTTTGACAACGTCTGGTGGCCCGCCATTCTCCAGCAGCTCAAAGCGAGAAGCTGCCCTAGCAACCTCTACAGGTTAATACAAGACTACCTGTCTAACAGATCAGCCATTATTAGGGTCGCCAAGGGCTGCCCGCAAGGCTTAGTCCTCGGTCCCTATCTATGGAATGTCATTTTCGACGACCTCCTCACCGCCATCCACCGTTGCAGCTACGACGAAACGGCCTACGCCGACGACCTTGCAGTCACCGTCTCCGGCAACAGTAGAAAAGAAATAGAGTCCAGATCCGCCGTTATCACAGACATCATATCCGCATGGTATCGACGGAACAAACTTGAGCTGTCAAAAGCCAAGTCCGTAATCTTCCTCGCGAAAGGCTTCCTTGACACCCGCCAAGGAGTGTGAGAGACCCCCTACCGCCAAGTGAGAGACCCCCTACCATTCGAATAGATAACTGCTCACTCAAGATGCCGGCTTCAATCCGGTATCTGGGTGTACATTTCGGCCCCCGCTTCAACATCACCCCGCACATTAACTACGTGGCGGGCAGAAGCAAGACCATATTTAACCAGCTCTCTCGCATAGCCAAGACCCACTGGGGTCTTAACCAGAATAGCATGAGGACCCTCTACAAAGGCCTCTACGTCCCCATCGTATCTTACGCAGCCGCCAGTTGGTCCGATAGGCTCAACAAATGGCATGTCAGGAAGCTGAGACAATCACAGAGATTCGTCCTTATCCGTACCACCCGCGCCGATCGCACCACCTCACTCGACGCCCTGTCCATCGTTGCCGGAGCCCCCCCACCTAGACCTAATTCTCAGGGAGCGCAAAGCCCTCTTCCATCTCAGGAATAACCAACCCTTCACCATTGGCGAGCTACACCCCCACCAACCGAATACATCCCCCACAATAATCTCAGAAATAGCCTGTTCTATCAAAGAACAAACCCTGGCTACTTGGCAGAAGGAGTCGGATGAGTCGACCAGCGGTCGTATCACCCACGACTTCTTCAGCAGCACGCACGAAAGAGTGCACCTTAAAGCCATCCCGCTCAACTTCTATGTGATCCAGCTCCTCACGGGGCATGGACGCATTAAAAAGAAGCTACACTCCCTCAGGATATCGTCAGACGACGCGTGTGCCTGCGGTGCCACCGACACTGTCAGGCACATTATCTTCGAATGCTCCTCCGTCCACGACCACAGGGTGGAGCTCGCACTCCAATTGCGAGCAAACAACACCCCCTGGCCATGTCATCTCTATGAGCTAGCCAGCAAAAGTAACTTTCCACACTTTGCCAGTTTCGCGGTCAAAGTGATGAAGCTCAGAGATGTCCTCATTATCGACGCCAGACCCCCGTCTCCCCCCCGACCCCCCCCCCAGGTCCCAGCACCCGCAGTGGTAGGCAGCCATCAAGCTGCCCGCCCCCGGACCCCGCGCAGACAACCTCAAGAGCCAGAAGGAGTTATGTGTGGAGGACCAGAGCAAAAACCTCACGGGTAAAAGGGCTAGACCGCCCCAGCCACCCACCTAAGACTAGCCCCCCCCCCCAAACACCCACCAGGCTACCGCCGGAATCGCAGTCACCAACTGTCCTAGACAACGCCCCCCGTGGTTCGTACCTTGTCGTGGTGGGGGGGGCTTGCGAGCCTTGATGATCTTCAGGGCTGTGCCGGCGGGGAACTTGATTCCCTGGCAGGTCTAACCTAGCCGGAGTGGCCTGAGGTGAGAGGCCAGACTAAAATTGAACCTCATACCGTAAGCCCGTGGTCATGTTTTACGGGCCCGGGGGTCTTGCCTTAACCGGCCGGACCGCGAGGATGACAACCTCTCTAAAAAATCCCTAACCCTAAGCAGAGGTGCGCGGTGATGGGGTACGCACTGGTCGATGGCATTAGTGCGTGGTCAGCGGGTGCGCTGGCCGTTAGCGGCCAACCTCTGGATACCTGGCGCCACCAGTTGTATTTTAGCCTTACCTGGGTGCAGGGGGCTCCGCCCAGGTGGACAAATTTTTCCGCCATACTCGTGGGGACATTCATGGATCCAAAACGTGAAAAACTAATGGGGGGTGTCATTGGGGAGGAAGGGGATGATGAGCCGAGGACGCATGGCTCGATCACGGGTGGTGGTGATAGTGTGAAGAGTCAGGGTTTGGTGAGACAGGGCAGTAGAAGTGGTAGTTTGAGGAAAAGGAAAGTTGATGGTTCGAATGCGTCGGAAGAAGAGGATAAAAGTGTGAGATCGAATGTTAGCATAAGCGGTATGAATGTGCGTGAAATGGATATTAGCATGACAGAAGCTGAAGGTAATGACATGCTATGTATGAGAAAGATTGGTGAGAAAGTGAGGAAATGTGTATTTAATGACTCTAATCGTGTATCTAAAGTAGTGAGTGAGTATATTCTAAACTGTGTTGGTGAGTATGAAGAGTGTATGATGCGATTGATTTGTGAGAATGAGAGATTGAAAGGTAAATTGGAAGAATGTGAGAAACGTGTGTGTATGCCTGCTAGCCCGGGCAGAACGTATGCGAGTGCTGCCAGAATGGGTTTGGGCGTTGGAGTGGGTGTGGGTGTTGGAGCGGGTGTGGATGCTGATAGAATGAGGGGTGATAAAATGAGCAGAGTGGATGAGAAGAAGGACAGGAAGTATGCTGTCATTGTAAAGCCTAAAGATGACAAGGTCACAATGACAAGTGAGCAGGTGAAAGAGAGAGTGATTAATGAGATAAGTAAGGATTTGAATGTGCGAGTGAGAGCTGTCAGAAAGATAAGGAGTGGTGGACTAGCGATTGAGACTGCTAGTTTGAATGAATTAAATAAAATTAAAGGTTGCGAGAAATTTAATGAGGTTGGTTTGAAAGTTGAAATGCCAAGAAAAATTGGACCAAAGATAATTGTTTTTGATGTGCCGAATGAAATGAATGAGAAAGAATTTTTGAATGAATTGTATGAAAAGAATTTGAAGGAATGTGTGAGTGAAAATGAATTTAATGAGCGAGTGCGAATAGTGAGTAGGAGAAGTAGGAAGGATGCGAGTGTTGGGAATGTTATTGTTGAATTGAATGTTAGGATGTTGAGTGTGTTGACTGGTGAAGAGAGAATTTATATAAGATGGAAATCTTGTAAATTTAAAGAATATGTGAGTGTTTTGAGATGTTTTAAATGTAGTGGCTTTGGCCATGTTGCGAAAGAGTGTAAAGAAAAAGATAATTTATGTCAAAAATATTGTGAGAAAGGTCATGTGAGGATTAATTGTGTGAGAGATGGATTTGTGTGTAGAAATTGTAGAATGAAAGGTAACAAATGCGATCATTCGGTTATGTCTGAGGAATGCCCAGAATATAAACGTATTGTAGAGAGAGAGCGAATGAGGATTAGCAATGAATAAGTGCAAGTTAAGTATGATTCAGTGTAATTGTCAGCGGGCGTATACGGTTATGTGTGATCTGGGAGTGGTTATGGGCGAAAAAAGAATTAGTGTGGCAATGTTGCAGGAGCCGTATATGGCTGTTGATGGGAATGTTAGAGGATTACCAGGCTGTATGAAAGTATTTGTGAATGAAGGTGAGCGAATTGGAGCGGTTGTTGTTGTGAATGATGTATGTATAGAAGCGGTGTGTGTGAGTGAGTGTACAGATGAGTGTGGTGTGTGTGTGTGGCTGAAAGGAGATTTTGGTGAGTTGTATGTTGTGTCCATGTATTTCAGATTTGGTCGGGATATTGAGGATTATCTTAGATACATGGATAAATTGTGTGAATGTTTATGTGGTAAGAGAATCATTTTTGGTATGGATGCGAATGCGGTGTCTCCTTTATGGTATAGTAAGGGAGGTGGCCGCTCAAGAGAAAATGAAATACGTGGACGTGAATTGGAAGATTGGATTATTGCGAATGGTATGCAGGTGTTAAATGAGCCGAGTGAATGGTATACGTTCTCTGGTCCGAATGGACAGAGTGATATTGATGTGACAATTGTGAGTGATTCTTGTGCTGGATGTCAGTTTGAATGGAAAGTAGAGTGTGAGTGGGGAATAAGTGACCATAATGTTATAAGTGTTGATATGATATTTGATAAAGAGTGTGTGGAAATTTTGTCTGTTGAGAAAAGATGGTTTTGTAAAAATGTTGATTGGGATGAATATGTGGATGAGTTAAGATGTAGTGCGGTAGTGGGTGAGCTTGATGTGCGGAAAAGTGCGGATGAGTTAGCGGTTGAAATGGTACGTTTGATTCAAGATGTGAATGATAAATGCTTGAAAGTATGCAAAAGATCGAATAAGAAAAAGAATGCATGGTGGACAAGAGAGTTAGAGAAAATGAAGAAGAACGTACGGAATAAACGGAAGAAAATGCAGAATGCTAGGCGGCGAGGAGAAAATGTGTGTGAAAGAGCACTAGAATATAAAAGATGTTTAAGTGAGTATAAGAAAGAGATGTGTAGAGTGAAAGAGGATCATTGGAAGAACTTTGTGAGTAAAAGTAGTAATGAGGACCCATGGGGTCCTGTTTACAGAGTATGTAGAGGGAAATATCGGAGTGAATGTTTAAATACGATGAATGTGAATGGAAGAATGACGAAAACATGGAATGAAAGTGTGAATGTGATATTGGATCGCTTGTTTCCGGCTTCGGAAATGGATGATGTGAATGATGGATTGAATGATGAAAATGAAGTAATAAATGAGGAAGTGAATGATAATATAAATGAAGTAAATACTAAAAGTTTTAAATGGCATGAATTAAAAGAAGCGATTAGTGAAATGAGGTTGGGTAAGGCGCCAGGAATGGATGGTGTGAGTGCTGAGATGATGAGGAATGTAGGACGAGCGATCCCGGAATATTTGAAGAGTATGTATGATGAGTGTTTGAGAGCGAATACCTTTCCGAGTGAATGGAAGAAAGCACGGGTGATTATATTGCTGAAGTCTCCTGATAAGGTTAAGTCCGATCCAGGGTCGTATAGGCCGATTTGTTTATTGTCTGTTTTAGGGAAAATCCTGGAGAAGATGATGATCAGAAGGCTTGAGCGTAAGAAGGATGGTAGAATGTGTGATGTGCAACGGGGATTTATGAAAGGTAAATCTACGGAGACTGCATGGTTGAAAGTTAAGGAGTATGTTTCTCGGAGTGAATGTAAGTATGTATTAGAGATATTTGTTGATTTTAAAGGAGCGTTTGATAATTTAGAATGGTGTAGAGTGATTGAGAAATTGAGTGAGATTGAATGTGATGAGATTGATTTATGGAAAGATTATTTTAGGGACCGAATGGTTTGTATGACTGGAGTAAATGACATTGTTTGGAAGCGTGTAGTGCGTGGCTGTCCGCAAGGATCTATAGCAGGGCCGTTTATTTGGAATTTAATGATGAATGATCTGCTTGTGGATCTAAGTGCGACGGGGTGTAAATGTGTTGCATATGCGGATGATTTGTTTTTAATGATTGAAGGGCGAAACCGAGTGGAACTGGAGAGAAAGGGAACTGAATGGATGAGAATTGTGTGTCAATGGGGAGATAGAGTGGGAGTGAGTGTTTCTGAATCTAAGAGTGTGATGATGATGAAAGGAAATTTGGCAATGACTAGAAGTCCGAATGTACGTATGAAGGATAGAGGTATGAAAAGAGTTGAATGTGTGAAGTATTTGGGTGTTTGGATGAGCGAGAGACTGCAATTTGGGGTACATTTGAGGAGTTTGAAAGACAAGATTACTGGAGTGGTTGGACAAATGAGTAGAGTAATGAGGCGAGAATGGGGAATGAGAAAGAAGGGTATGCGTGTAATTTATAGAGGTTTGTTTGAAGCATGTGTGATGTGTGGTGCTAGTGTATGGTGTGAAAGTATGAAGTTTCAGTATGCTAGAGATATTATGAATAGATGTCAGCGAATAGTGTTGTATGCTTGTCTAAATGTGTGTAGAACCGTTTCGACGGATGCAATGCAGGTCCTAATGGGTACCCCCCCCCCCCTGGGACCTGGAATGCAGAAAAAGAGGCATGATTTGGCGATGGAAGCATGGTGTGAGTGTTGGTGAAAATGAGATTGTTAATGATGAGGAAATGGATGGAATGGAGGAACGGGAGGGAGTGAGGCTTATAAATGAGAGAATGATAGAGGTATGGCAGCGTAGATGGCATGAGAGTGGAAAAGGACGTGTGACGTATGAATATATTAAGAATGTTTGTTTTGCTTTGAGAACGATTGTATTTGAGCCTAGTTTGTATGTATGTTTTCTGATGACTGGACATGGAAGCATGAATGACTTTTTATGGAAGCGTGGGTTATGTGAAACTAGGATGTGCGGATGTGGTAGAGCACATGAGGATTGGAAGCATGTGTTAGTTGAGTGTGAATGGTACAATGATATCCGAAATTTGAATGATTGTGGTGTGATAGTATGTGAAGATGGAGGTGTGAGTGTTGGGCGTGTGGTGGAGAATAAGGCGACGTATGAGTGTTTTAGTATGTTAGCGAAGAGTATATTTGTGAGAAGACGAGAGAGAATGAGTGAAAGAGCGAATGTCGTGTAAGCCTGGTGTCCAGAGGCGCAGGGGGGTACCCTTGCCGGATGAAAGGTTGGCTGGATACGGCTTGCCGGGTCCAGTTGGCCGATTCCTGCAAGGGCCTTTGGAGTGTAGCGACTCCACGCACTCGAAGCGCTGGTTCACCAGTACCGGAAGTGTAGGTTTCCAAACTGGTAGTAGCTAGCGCTACGGAAGATCCAACCAGTGATCTTGACTGGTACCGCGGGGACCGGGAGCCCCTGAGGAGTGCCTCAGCCCGGTCATGGGTAGGACCATCGCGGGGGCAGTGGTAAGGCCAAATGCTGGTCAGAGACCCCTTTTTCCAGGGTCTCGGCGGGTGAGCTGCGCATTGTTCAGCTCGGGCACCGTCCTGCAGAGACGGTAGAGTGTGGAAAGTCACTCGGCACCACCGGTTGTCTGCTCTCAGGCCCTGCAGCCTGGGAGTGTACCGGTAGTTCCCGCATGAGCGGGAATGCGCTGATTGGGCGTATCCCAATCCCGCGCCCATGGGGGCCGTGTGGGTAAGCCTTTGGGTTGGTACTGCACGTAAAATCACTAGAGACTAACTGTCCTAGACAACGGTGTTCCGGGGTAACCCGCGGAGAATGTCCTCGCGAGCCGTTCCCCAGCGAGTCGCGACGACGGCCGCCGCAAAACTCTCAAATGGAGAACCTGTAAGAGATCGAGCGCTACGCTGGTGACTACGCCTCCCCGTGGCCCCCGCTGGAAACATTCTCCCGGCGGCTCGCCCCCCCCCCAGGGGCCGACTCGCCGGGAGAGTGGCTAAGTGAGTCACTTCCCTCGCGGGACTATCTTCCCTTCCGATGAACCGGTAAACGGTGAGGAGGGGGTTTCTCCAAGCACAACGTCCGCAGTTTCCGGATGCGGACCTCTCTCTTCGCAGTGGTTTCAGCTGCTTTAACATCGACCGGCATAAGCAAGCACTGCTTCGCCCGGCCAGAGCCGGCCTCGGCCCTGTTGCTCAATTATTGTAGACATTAGATGTCCCTATCTACTTAGCTGTGTATGCCCGTAAGGGCGAGGTAACATATCTGCGTCACCCTCGCGGTGACCGGATTCACACTAGATGTCCCTATCTACTGGCGGGAGTTGCTAATGTATCCCTTTTCTCGTGGAAGCGGACCGCCCATACGGCCAGTACGTTGAAGCCAGACAAAGAGGTGCATGGCTAGCAAGCAGCGACCTCCCCGTGGTTCCTGCTATGAGTACCCCGAAGGACGTAGCAAACAAAAAAAAAGGAATATTCCACCTTCTAGCTACTACTTCGGGGGAAACCAATGCTGCCGCTGCGAAAGGACTGGGGCCTGACTGTGTGTCTACGCTTGAGGGTCGGCAACCTCACCTTCCAGAGCCAAGAGTGTTTGTAGGGCCTAGGCCAGGTGATATCGGGCCTGAGGGAGCCCATAGGCAGGGTGGAGCCCATAAAAGAAAAAAAAGGGAAGTAACGCCCAAACAAAAGGGGAGTAGTGCCCCGACTGGGTAATAACACCCAGAAGAAAACATAGGGTTCGAGAGGTCGGAAGAGCCCAAGGAGCGAAAGACAAAAGACAAAAGAGGAAGAGCAAAGTAACGGGAAGGGTCTGACAAGGAGCCCAAAACAACGAGAAAAAATCGCCAGCCGAAAGCCGTACATTCGCATACGACCAATGCTATTCAGACGGACATGAGAATGGAAAACGAACGAGAAAGGACGAAGGCGGGAAGTTATTTTTCAAAAAACCATTAATGCCAGACACAAAATACAAAGCTAGGGCCTCGGACACAGGGACTCTCGTCCCTGGGGTCCCTGTGGCGGAATTAACCGCTAGGATTAGGAGGGACATCGGTAACGACCTAGGCAATGCAACAGGAGTAGATTCGGATAAACAATTGGACAGGATCGGTCTTCGCGCCGTCCGCGTCCACCTCGTAAGGTGCGACGCTGCGAATATAGGGAATATTAGGAAAACCAACCCCCGCGTCCCCCCAACCCCAACGCGAAACCGCGGCCCCGCGATCGCGAATGTAACCACGGGAGTTAGGATCCTACAGCTGAACATGCGACGTTCAGCTGTAGTAACGGGCGAAGTTAGGGAACTTATAGCGCAAAAGCGGCTGGACGTCCTGCTCCTGCAGGAACTACACGTCAGCAAACAAGGCGCAGAATATAGGGTAAACGGATTAGAGACCGGAGTGAGGGTGGCGACGGTGAAAACCAACTCCCCATGGGCCGCTGCCGCCATCCCCAACCCTCACTTTGAGGTCACTTTTATCTCGCAGCTCAGTAATCCGCACTGCGCATGTGCGGAAGTGCTGGCCCCCGGCTTCTCCTTCTACGCGGTGTCTTATTATTTCCAACAACAAGATGAGATAGAGAAGCACCTCAAGCATTTGGAGACGGTACTCCTGGCATTGAGGGGGAAGAGAATAATAACTTCAGTCGACGCGAACGCGCAATCCTCGCTCTGGAGCCCGCACAGCACAAACGAGAGGGGAGCGCAGTTAGAAAGATTAGTCTCCGCGTTTAGATTAACTGTAGCTAACGACGCTAGTCAACCACCCACCTTCTGGACGCCAAAAGGATCGTCATACATCGACGTTACCTTGGCATCCCCCTCCATGGTCCCCTATATTAAAGAATGGAGGATAAGAAGCGAATGGACGACTAGCGATCATAACGCCATCGACATCCGGCTGCGGGCACCTAGGGCCGCGACGGGAAATCAGGGAGCAGCGAACTCTCGCTTCGACACTCGTCGAGCGGATTGGGAGCGGTTCTCGGAGGCCCTGTCCGACCACTCACGGTCGAGGCTCGAAGTCTTGAGTTTGGGGTCGGTGGAAGATGTAAGTAGGATGGCAGAGACGCTCACAGCCGTCATCACTGACGCCTGCACTGCGTCAATGCCTAGAAAAAGGAAATTTAGGAAGTCCAACCCGTGGTGGACAAAAGAGCTAACTAAGCTCAAAAAGGCCGTGTACAGGCAGAGGCGTGGCTTCCAGAAGACGATAGACGGACCCTCCCGCCTCCAAAAACTGCAGGAATACCGTACTTCGTTGCGGAACTACAGTAGGAAGGTGAAGAGGACGAAACGGGAAAGCTGGCAAAACTTCGTGACGTCGAACGGGAACACGGAGCCCTGGGGCATCGTATACAAGCTCCAGGCAAATAAACTCCGTGTAGAGAAAGTGATAAGCACACTCCGGCGCAACAATAAAAGTACAACCGGTGCTTTGGAAACCGCCAGCGAGCTTCTGGAAGCCCACGTCCCTGACGACCGACCTGAACTCGACTCGCCGACACAAAGGGTTCTCCGGGAAGAGGCGCGAATCGCCCCGAATACCGCCGACGCCTCGCCCTTTTCCTTGGTGGAGGTGGCCGGAGCAATTCGTTTCTTCGAAAATAAAAAGGTGCCAGGACCGGACCTCATCGAGGTACAGGTCCTGAAGGCCTCCGCGAAAACGATCCTCGGGGAACTCTCGCGATTATTCAATGGGTGCCTTCGATGGGGCGTCTTCCCCTCCGCCTGGAAGGTGGGCTCTCTGAGAATCCTCCTGAAAGGCGAAGGAAAGGACGAGAAGGACCCAAAATCCTACCGACCAATATGTCTCCTCTCCGTGATCGGGAAAACTTTCGAGAAGCTCCTTAAGAGCAGATTAGAGCAGACGGCGATGGCGACGGGACGCATCTCCAACAGACAGTTCGGGTTTACGCGCGGAAAGTCGACTGAAGATGCAATTGTGGAGTTGCGCCGCATGGTTGATGACACCGAACATCGGCATGTGATCGCACTACTCTTCGACATTTCCGGAGCCTTCGACAACGTCTGGTGGCCCCTAGTGTTAGGTAGTCTTAGGAATCGAGACTGTCCGCGCAACGTCTTCGAGGTAATCTCCAATTACTTCGAGGACCGCAAGGTCAGTCTCACGGTAGGAACAGAAAGGATCTCCAAGCGCGCGACAAGAGGATGCCCGCAAGGTTCCGTCCTCGGCCCCGCGTGCTGGAACCTTATGTTCGACGGTCTCCTGAGGTTACTCGAAACCTCAGTTGAGAATAGATTCGTAGCGTTCGCGGTGTCGCGAACTCTCGGTTCGACACTCGTCGGGCCGACTGGGAACGATTCTCCGAGACCCTGTCCGATCTTTCACGATCGAGGCTCGAAGTCCTGAGCCTGGAGTCAGCAGAAGAAACAATAGGAATGGCAGAAACGCTCACAGACATCATTAAAGATGCCTGCACCGCGTCAATGCCGAGAAAGCGTAGGTTCAGGAAGTCCAATCCGTGGTGGACGAAAGGGCTTACGGTCATGAAGAAGGCTGTCTACCGACAGAGACGTGCCTTCCAGAAGGAAAGAGATGAGTCCTCATGCCTCCAAAAACTGCTGGAGTACCGCACTTCGTTGCGGAACTACAGCATAGAGGTGAAGAGGGCGAAACTCGAGAGTTGGCGAAACTTTGTATCGTCGTAGGGGAACACGGAGCCTTGGGGCTTCGTGTACAAGCTGCAAGCGAACAAGCTCCGTGTCGAGAGGGTGCTCAGCACCCTCCGGCGAGTCAACGACAATACCACGAGCGCGATAGAGACAGCCAACAAACTTCTGGAAGCACACGTCCCGGTCGACCGGCCGGAAGACGACACGCCCGCGCAGCGAGAGATTAGGGAGAACGTGCGAATCGCGCCAAACACCGCGGACGCCTCTCCGTTTTCACCGGACGAGGTCGTGGATGCGATCCGCACATTCGGAAATGACAAGGCACCAGGACCGGACCTCATCGAGGTCCGAGCGCTGAAGGCCGCCGCGAAAGTAATGTTAGGACAGCTAGTTCGTCTATTCAACGGGTGCCTTCGTTGGGGCGTCTTTCCCCCACCAGGAAGGTGGGCTCCCTCAGAGTGCTCCTGAAGGGAGAGGGCAAGGACGTGAAGGCCCCGAAGTCCTACCGACCGATCTGTCTCCTCTCCGTTGTGACAACTGAGGGGAATAAAGACCCCTGGGGAGTAGTCTATAGACTACAAACTAGGAAAGTCCACGCCGCTAAAGCTTGCAACAACCTCACAGACAACAGCACACACACACAATGACATGGCAAGACACTGCTGCACTGCTTCTGAGCAGCCTCGTACCTGATGAATCGCCCAACACTACTGACACCACTCCATTCACCATTTCAGAGATCGACACGGCCATCCGGAAACTGAAAAGGGGGAAGGCCCCAGGCATTGACGCAATGGAACCGGAAGTAGTACAAAGGGCCTTGCCCATACTACACGCGAAAATCACACATATGTACAACACGTGTCTCTCATCGGCGACATTTCCGGTAAGGTGGAAGCGGGGGGACGTCAAAGTTCTTCTGAAGAACGAAGAAAAGGACCCCGCCAACCCCAAATCCTACAGGTCTGTATGCCTCCTCCCGGTCCTTAGCAAGGTTCTGGAGAGGCTAATAGCAGAAAGACTAAAAGGCATCTTTGAGAATCACCCACATACCTCTGACCAGCAATTCAGCTTCCGTCCAGCCAGATCCACGGAGGAAGCAATTGTGAGAGTCAGGCGGATCACTTCATAAAGCCGAGAGAGATACGTGATTGGAATACTACTCGACATAGCTGGCGCATTCGACAATGTCTGGTGGCCCTCAACCCTGGACAACCTGAAGAAGCGCAACTGTCCGGCGAATCTGTACAGGCTTATCCAGAGTTATCTCTCGGGGAGGTCTGTGCAGATCAAGAACAATAATAACATTGCAGAAAAAAGGATGACAAAGGGTTGCCCGCAGGGCTCAGTCCTGGGTCCGAGGTTTTGGAACCGGGTGTTTGACGGTCTTCTAAACACTCTGGCTCGCTGCAACATAATTACCACAGCATATGCCGACGACCTCCTGGTCCTGATCCCTGGCGACTCCAGGAGGGAACTCGAGGTCAGAGGCAATGCTACCACGAAGACCATAGCCGACTGGTGCAAGCAACACAAGCTGCATCTGTCGGACTCTAAAACGGAAATGATCCTTCTCAAGGGACTCCTTGAAATCAGACGCCCTCCCACGATCAAGATCGGGAATGGATCAATAGCAATGAAGAAGACCGTCAGATACCTAGGCGTCAACTTCGGCCCCAGATTTAACCCTTTCGCGGCGAACAGCGCCTTTAGGCGCTCATCTATAGATGCTCACTCTCAGCGAACAGCGCCTGATGACGCTCAGGCAAATTTACCCGCTGCGAACGAACAGCGCCAGATGGTGCCCATCCGGAGCCGCTCTCTTCGAACGAAGGCACCGTTCGTTTGTTATCAACAACTGCCCAATAATGTCCATTAAGTCGTTTGTTTTTGACGTGCTAGCAGCATACGCTTCTTGTGCAAAGGTTTTTTTTACATAATCAAATATAATTATCCACAAATTTTGCCCTAATCATGGACAAATGGACGACGAATATGAGCTACGATGATATGGAATTTTCATCGGATTCTGACCTGTCTGAAATGTTTGGAGAAATTGGATACAAAGGTAGAATTCCAAATGCATATAATAAAAAGCGCCTACTGCCAAGTAGTTCGGAATCTGATTCTGAGAACATTGAGGAATTACCAGACATCGATCCGCGGCAATTTCTTTGGAGCGCACAAAATTTGGCTTTCCGAAAATATGGTTGAACATATTGTAAGAGAAAGCAATGCTTATTATACTACGAAAACTGTACGCAGTAGGCACTCACGATTGTTGGCATGGAAAAATACAACAGTTACCGAAATGTAACGATTTTTTGCTCTGTCGATGTTAATGTCAAGAGTAAGAAAAGTATCAATAGAAGAATATTGGTCAACCGACGAGTTATTACGAACGGAAAGTTTTCCAAGAATAATGACAAAAGACAGGTATAAATCTCTATTACAAATGCTGCACTTTCATGATAACAATGAAACAACAAATCAAGACGTGCTAATAAAAATTCGGAGCATCATCGACAGACTGCGAAATTCTTTTTCACGAGCATTTTAGCCGTACAAGTATTTATGCATCGACGAAAGCTTGCTGCTTTTCAAAGGACGATGTTTCTTCAAGCAGTATATACCTTCGAAACGAAACAGATTTGGCATCAAGTCGTATGAAATTTGTGACTGTTATACTGGATATATCCAAGATTTTATTGTCTATTGTGGAGCGCGAACGGATATAACAAACAATAATTTAGCAGAAATTTGAAAATCAGGAAATATTGTCATGACGTTGATGGAACCGTATCTAAATAAGGGTCATGTTTTGGTCACCGATAACTGGTATCCAAGCCCGGCATTATTTTCTCTCTTACATCACAATAGGACACATGCATTTGGAACCGTGAAGAAAACCAGACGTGGAATGCCTAATATATCCAATAAATTATGCAAAGGCGAAGTTGCATTTCAATCTACGGATAAATTATTAGCACTAAAATGGATGGACAAAAGAGAAGTGCTAATGTTATCAAGTTATCATTCTGCTGAGTATACAGAAACAAAAAGAAATGATATTAAAACGGGAAGACCAATTCTAAAACCAACTGTCGTAGTAGACTTTAATCGCGTTATGGGAGCAGTTGATAAAACGGATATGATTTTAAATTCCATTAATACTATTCGTAAAACTCTAAAATGGTATAAGAAATTATTTTTCCATATGGTGGACCTTTCGATTTACAATACTTACATACTTTACAAAATTACGTCGGAACAGAATATAACATTTGCGAAATTTCATTTACGTCTCATTAGAGAAATTCTACTCAAATATTCAAATAAAAATATATGTAACAATAAGGCTGGAGGCCAAACTGCATCCAAAGATAATCTGTTACGTTTGGTTCAAACACATTTTCCATCCAAATATATCAATCCCACAGGAAAGCGGCAGAACGGTCGGCGGAAATGTGTGGTTTGCAGCAAACACAAAAAGCGAACCGAAACACGATTTGAATGTAAAGACTGTAAAGTTGGTTTATGTATTGAACCCTGCTTTAGATTGTACCACACAAAGAAATATTATTAAAAATTATCTAAGATTATTAAAGATTGTTAAACATTACTGAAATTGTTATTATTATTAATATTATTGTTTGATCGGCGTGCCGGCCAGCCGCGTTAGAGAAATAACCAGCAAAATCAGCTCCGCACACCGCGTTCGGAACGACTCGCGTATTTTGTCCGCGCGGTCGATCTGGCATCGGCTGCTTAGAGCGCAACTCATTTCAGAGCGCTCCGCCGCGAAAGGGTTAAACAGTCTGGCCGTCCTTCAACAAGTCGTTCAACACAAAACATTGAAGCAGTTCGAGAGAGTGTTGCTGAGAGTCCAGGAACATCAATTCGGCGCCGTGGTCAAGAATTGCATCTTCATGCTTACAAAGTTCAATTGACTCAAGAACTGAAGCCTACTGACCACGCACAGCGAAGAGAGTTCGTTGAATGGATTATGGAACAACAAAAAGTGGATGCAGATTTTTCGAACAAAATCGGTCGAACAAAATATTGTCGCATTTGGGGTTCAGAAAATCCACAAGTGATTGTTGAGAAACAAATGCATCCACAACGTGTCACTGTTTGGTGCGGATTTTGGGTTGGAGGCATCATCGGACCATTCTTCTTCGAAAATGCAGCTGGTCAGACAATAACGGTTAATGGTGCTCGCTATCGCGACATGATAATCCAGTTTTTTGTGCCAAAATTGCAAGACATGGATGTGGACGGCATGTGGTTTCAACAAGACGGTGCCACATGCCATACAGCCCGAGAAACAATTCAATTACTGCATGAGTCATTTCCTGGTCGTGTAATTTCCCGTTTTGGTGATCAGAATTGGCCGCCCAGATCATGCGATTTAACGCCGTTGGATCTTTTTATTTGGGGTTTTTTGAAGTCTAAGGTTTATGTCAACAAGCCCACGACCACCTACGCCTTGAAGGAGGAAATTGAGCGCTGTATCAACGAAATTCAGCCACATTTATGCAAAACAATCATGGAAAATTTCAACAAAAGAGTGCGTATGTGCCAGCAAAGTCGTGGAGGCCATTTACCCGATATGCTATTCCATACATAACCCTACACTGTATACTATATAAATCAATAAAAAATTTACAATTTTTAATTATAAACCTGTGTTTTCTATCAAAATTATTTCTTGCGTGAATTTTGGGACACCCTTTACAATCTCCTCGCGGCAGAGTGCGCTGAGAACAAAGAAACGCAGGGGACTCCCGAAAATGTCACCACACCAAAAGGGAAGGGCAGAATGCCACCAATATATATAACAAAATCAAAGATAAAAACTATAATAGCATTGATTTCAGAAAATAAACTTAACACAGAGTCATTTATGGTAAAACAACTAGACGAAGATACTGTGAGGCTCAACGCCAGTGATGAGTCTGCTCACTTTAACCACTTGCGGTGGAAAGACGTGCCACGCACGTCAACATGCTTTTGTTACCGAAACGCCAGCGACGTGTTACGCACGACGTTGGGCTATTGTTACAGAAAGATAAATGACGTGCGTGGCATGTCCACTGTTCAATAAAATTCTTTACCGAGGCACAGTTTCTGCTTGCTCTTCATCGTGTAAAGTTATTAGTATTGACCCCAGACTGTAAAATGGAAAGTGATAGCGAAGCCAGTGATGTTATTTCTATAAATAAACGGAGAAGACAAGACAATGTAGAATCTGACAGTGATTTAGAACAAATTGTTTTTCCACGTCGGAATCGGCGTAGAATTATATCTGACGACGAGGAAGATGTTCAGAATGAGAATAGAGAAAGGAATGTTTCATCCCAGGAATGGATTTGGAAAGACGCGGAAAATATAACGCAAGTATGGGAATATTCAAGAATATCTAGAATACATATTCTTGTTGGGCAAAATGTCACAGCTTTACAAATGACAAGAGAAGTATTAGCAGAAGACTTTTGGAAAATTATTGTGACAGAAACTAATCGTTACGCCAGTCAAACACTACAAAATGAAAACCGCAAATTACGAAAATTTGAAGACATTTGGTGGGACACCAATATAGATGAAGTACATGCGTATTTTGCTTTGTGCATTTTGATGTCCCAAGTCAAAAAATCTACTGTGCAGTCATATTGGTCTAAAAGAAGCGTAATCGAGACACCAATATTTCGAAAAACAATGCCCTATTGGAGATTTGCACAAATTTCACGCTTTTTGCACTTTACTGATAACGAAGTTGTAAACGATAATGACGATCGTTTATGTAAAGTGCGGAGTGTAATCGATTATTTTAATGAGAAATTTCAAAATATTTGCACTCCCGCGGAATACATTTCGTTAGATGAGTCGCTAATGAAGTACACGGGTCGGATCTCGTACAAACAGTATAATCCGTCCAAAAGAGCACGTTTTGGAGTGAAATTTTATAAGTTATGTGAATCCAAGTCGGGTTATTGCATTAAATTCAAAATCTACACTGGTCAAGATTTAGACAGAAATGCGAATGTAGGTGTCTCCGAAAGCGTCACAATGCTTATGTCCACAGTACTAACTGGTTACGGGCATACTCTATTTTTGGACAATTGGTATTCTTCGCCAAGCCTATTTCAAAAGTTACAGTCTAGAAAAATTAATGCCATAGGAACAGTGAGATGCAATAGGAAGAATATGCCTAAAGAACTCGCAGCTGCAAAACTAAAACGTTCTGACGTGATATCGCGCTCCTGTAATGGAATTTTGGTTGCAAAATGGAAAGACAAAAAAGACATATATGTAATGTCCACGAAACATACAAAAATTGAGATGGTCGAAGTGGAAAAAAAGAGGTGGAAAAATAATAATAGCCTTACAACAAAGCCTAACATCGTTTTGGAATACAATGAGGGTATGGGTGGAGTGGATCTGCAAGATAGTTATTTATCATCTTTTAAATTAATGAGAAAATACGTTAAAACTTATAAAAAAATATTTTTTTACATAGCAGATATGGCACTGCTCAATTCATATATTTTATATTGCAAAAAAATGGAAATACCAAAATGTAAAAAGTATTCTTTTTCGAAGTTTCGAATCGATGTAGCCGAACAGATTTTAGAAACAGTATGTCTTCCTGATTACCAAAGACGTGGAAGGATGTCTGCTGGAAATGCTCCGAGTCGCTTACAAGCGAAGCAATGGGGACATTTCCCAAGAAATATACCACCTACAAACGCCAAAAAAAATCCACAACGGAGGTGCGTAGTATGCGCTAAACATAAAAAACGGAGTGGAACTACATGGGAGCGTAAAACATGTCTTGTAGCGTTACACATTCCAAGTTGTTTTGAAAAGTATCACACCCTACAAGATTATTAATAAATAAATTTAGTATTGATACAGATGTAATTTTATCCTTCTGCCTCTTTATATTCTCTTCTGGAACTCACCCGCTGAACGCGCCGCGAAGTGATTCCCGCTCGATTGTTCTGGCACGCGCAACCGAGAATTTCTTTGCACCGCAAGTGGTTAAAAGCATGGAAATCCTGAAGGACAATAACCTCCAATTCCACTCCTTCACCCCAAGCCATCTTAAAAACAAATCATTCGTCCTTAAGGGCATTCGAGGGGGCTTCAATGAAGCTGAGGTAATGGCTGCATTAGAAGAACTCAAAATCAATAACATAAGCATAACCAAAATTAACAAACTACAATTTGACCGCACAAATAGCAATAAATACCATTTTATAGTGCAAATAGACAAAAATAGCAATCATCCGGAGCTACTCAAAATCAAAAAACTGCTAAGCCAATCAATAAGATGGGAAAGGCTTAGAAAGCCTAAAATTTTCCAATGCAAAAACTGCCAAAGAGTAGGTCACGCCAGCTCTAACTGCAATATGGAGTACAGGTGCGTCAAATGCGCACAAAGCCATAAACCGGGAAAATGCAACATCGAGAAATCAGGTAATAAAAACGTGCTAAAATGTGCTAACTGCGGGGAAAATGGGCACCCGGCCTCTTACCTGGGCTGCCCATATATGTCTATAATGAACATGAAGAAGCAAGAACACGAAAACAAAAACAGAAAAGCTTTCGAAAAAACACAAAAAATTCACAGACAAATTGACCCGAGTATTTCATACGCAAACATCACAAAAAACAATAGAATTCCATACACACAACATATGGCACAACCCGAAACACACACCAGAAACGAAAGGCTCACCCCCCCCACCCCCGCCCCCACCCCCCTACCCCCAAGAATGCTGACCAACAGCAACGAAAGAACACAATTTCAAGTAACGGACAACAACATAAATATAAGCCAAATACTTGATATATTCAGAAGTAGCTTAGACGAAATCAAAGAGCAACTAGTCGATTTCAATAATAAAATCACCCAAAATACACTGAGAATCGATTACTTAGCACAATGGTCAATCGAGTAATTGCTCACACAACGACCAGCAAACCAATCAAAATATCAGCGATAAATGTAAATTCACTGTGCACAATTAAGAAAAGACTAGACTTACAAAAATATATCGAAGCTTACAAACACGACATTATACTGATCTCAGAAGCGAAACTTAACAACAAACACAAACTGAAATTAAACAACTACGACATAATTAGGACAGACAGAGCTCCAAACTCGAGAGGCGGAGGTACTGCAATAGTTATAAAAAACAACATCAATTACACCATGGTCCCATACCCAAACTCAAAGAAAAATAGAATCATAGAATACGCAGTGATAAAAATAATAGTAAACTAAAAAAAAACATTACTCATCTTCAGCATATACGCCCCACAATCCACAAAAAACACATTCATAATCGAGTTCGAACAACTTTACAAAGACTTTCATCTGGACAACGAAAACAGTTTCTTCATCATAGCCGGCGACATAAACGCCAGAAATACACAATGGGGTGATTCAAACACGAATGACAGGGGCAGACGATTACTACAATGGGAGGTCGACAACAGTATATCACATAAAACAACAATCTACGCAGCTGCCAACCCTACGTACACCAAAGCAAACTCTTTCCTGGATTACTGCATAACAGACAGCAGATTAGAAATACTGAACCTCAACAACAACAAAATAAGGACAAACCCATACGATAGCGATCATAATGCACTAACATTCGCAATAGAACCAACCACACTGTTCCAAGGAATAACACCAACTCCTCCTAAACCCCACTCATTCAACTATAAAAAAACTAATTGGCGAAAATTCGCCAAACGGGCCGATAAGCACCTAAAAAATAAACTACCGGGTAATAGGATTCTCGCGATAAATGAAATAGACGAAGGTATCAGCTACCTCGAACTGCTTATCACAAAAACAATTAAAGGAATAGTCCCAACAAATAAACCTAGCAATAAAAATTATTATCAAAAATACATTAGCAATAACACTAAAAAACTACACGCGGCAAAATCATGCCTAATATCAAGGTTGTATTTCATCAGGTACCAAAGCTCGAGCAAGCACAGCAGACAAGAGACGAACAGAATTAAACGGACAATAAAAATACTCAATAAAAAACTCCACATTGAAATCTCTAAAGCTGCAACCGCATACTGGGCCTCCATCATTAAAAATATAACTTCAAGAACGCCAATGAATTTTTCCCGACCATTAACAGGATATTGAGACCACAAAAACACATTAGCATCGAAAACCTCAGACTTGATATTAACAAAAACGAATTTAACAAAGAAGTAGCGAAAAGTTTACCAGACAGGACCGACAACAACGAACTTTACATTACAGATCCGATTACTAAACTCGAGATAATAGGAAAGTATCTGGAAAGAATAAATTCACCAAGATACACTAACACCAATACAACCACCAAAAGACTGGCAGACGAAACAACAGACAAATATAGCAAAATAGCAAAAAGAATGACAGATACAAAGGCAACTTTTACAACATTCACAGACGCTAACCCAGCATACAGGCCAGTACACCTGGATAAAGAAACCAATCATTTCATTTCTTGCAGTGAAGTAAGCGAAATTATCAAAAAGCTAAATAATAAGACTTCGTCAGGGCTGGACAACATCCCATCAATAGCCATCAAAAATCTACCGACAACCATCATAATAGAATACACGATACTCTTTAATAATGCAATTAACCACGCCTATTACCCAAACAGATGGAAACAAGCTAAAATCCTACCGATACTAAAAAAAGGTAAAAACCCAGAAGAGCCACAAAGCTACAGACCCATTAGTCTCACTACGAACATTTGAACACAATATTATACCAGATAACCAATTCGGATTTAAGAATAAACTTTCTACCACACACGCAATTCACAAATTAACTTCTGACCTCAACAATTACCTACACAACGGACTGACAGTGGGGGCAATATTGCTAGACCTTGAAAAAGCATTCGATTCAGTTTGGCATAATGGGCTAATTCATAAACTAGACAAATACCAATTTCCAGCAGGACTAATCCTACTAATAGCAAATATGACCAAAGGAAAAACGTTCCGCATATGGGACGGAACGAAAATGTCTACCACCACATTCAACATCTCAGAAGGCCTACAACAAGGAACAGTAACATCACTAATACTCTTCAACATTTATAATAGCGAAGTTATAAACGAATTCGGACTCAACACCGTAGACAGACTACACTCGATTGCCTACGCGGACGACTTAATAATCTACAAAGCTAACACGGACGGAGGACAAATCAAAAACTCACTACAAATGACATTAAACCACATCACTGACTACTATAAAAACTGGAACTTGAAAATTAATCCCACCAAAAGTGAGCTAATATTCTTCCGCAGACCGGTAAAACAAATCAAATACTCAAACGTAGTAAAGATAGAAAAAGCAACAATCACAGCTAAAAACATTCACACTAACGAAACTGTTGAAATCCCCCCCAAAAAGCTAGTAAAATATCTAGGAGTACAACTGGATCATCTACTAAGACTGAACAAACACCACATTACGCAACTGGACAAAGCCAGAAGAACCTTCAAAGCTAACTCTAGACTTTTCTACAACAAAAATCTTTCCACCAAAGCCAAACTTATTTGCTACCAGCTATTAGTTAGACCCATATTAACGTATGCCGCACCCATATTCTGGAACACCGGGCCAACAATTATAGAAAAAATAAGAAGATTTGAAAGATCATGCTTAAGAACATGCCTCGGCCGATATAGAACAGCTGAATCAAATTACACCAAAAGAATCAGTAACATTAAAATATACACAAAAGCTGATATACCAAGAATAGACTGCTTCAACTTAAAACTCACCCGAAATTACTTCAGCAGGATTGGCCACACCAAAAATCAAATAATAATAGACACAATGAAAACGGAAGAAGAGACGACCCCCAACAAGTTAAGCTCAGGTTACATACACCCAGAGCTGTTCCTCTTCTGTGACCATAATGGAATAATCCAAGATCAACATAACTTACCCATAATCTACCATAGGAATAGACACTCCGCTAATAAGAAAATCAATCCAGACGACAACAAATACATACGAGAACAATCCAACTACTCAACAGCACTCTCTATCAAGGACAAAATGGACAGGGATAGACTAAACAAAGATTACTCCTGGCTAGCTAACGACGCCAGGCACATTGACGAACTCCGCAGAAGAACCCGTAAAAAGTGAAAAAATAGACTAAGTTCCGGAAAAACAAAGGTCATTAGTTATTATCAGTGATTGTCTTAAGACCTGTATACAATCCTTAAATAGCGCAAAATGCTTAACAGCAACATTAGTTTTAAGTTCCCTTGTAAATAGATCCTCCTCACCCTAACCCACCCATCCCAACTCCTCACCCCACACCTACTGCCTTATTTATTTATGTTTTAATTAGCCTAAGTCATATTTAAGATAGATGGTAAAAGTTTTTTTAAGACTCTTCCTTTTCTTTTACTAACAACTAACGATACAAGACTGATAGCATATAAATCTCTCGCCCTAATAACGTGCCTAAAACATATCATATTATCATAGCTAGCTATAGAGTTTATCCAAATTGATAACTAATAGCTATCAAAATTTTTATTATTAATGTTAAAAGTATTTTTAAGTAGGATTATTCTCTGTATATTATGACTGAAATGAGAAAAATAAACTTACTTTAAAAAAAAAAAAGACAAAATCTGATATAATACTGTCGATCAATCCGTCGGAATTAAAACAAATAAAGGATTGTAGAACATCGAACGAGGTATGGCGGAAACTCGAGCAGATCTATCAATCACGGGGGCCTGCGCGTAAAGCTACGCGCATGAACGAGGGCGAAGATGTTCGCGAACACCTCAGGAAATTCTTTGATGCTGTCGACAAACTACACGAAATGGACGTGGATATCAACGCAGATTTGCTGGCAATTTTGTTGCTGTATAGTTTGCCACAGAGTTTCGAAATTTTACGCTGTGCAATTGAGTCGCGTGATGAGTTGCCACCTCCCGATACTCTTCGAATTAAGATCATCGAAGAAAGCGACGCACGCAAAAATGAATCGTGTGACACAGTGCCTAACGCTATGGTTGCCGGAAGACGTGTAAGACCAAATTATGGGAAAAATAATTATAACAGAGCTGCGGAAAATATACCGATGACGACCGCTCAAAACCGAAATGTTTTCGATGTCGGAAATTCGGCCATATAGCATCCGAGTGCCGCAAGGGTAGAAACACGAGACACTCGGCTAAAGGTGCTAGCAGCGATATCTCCTTCTACACAACGTCGGAATTCGGGCAAAAATGCGAAATAACACGAGTGAATAACGGGGTGAGCGACGGACAGTGGCAGCACGCCTCACCTGTGCAAGGATCTAAATAGCTTCGAATATATCGACAAAAGGCTGCATGGAAAATTAAATCTTGCAAACAATGCGTCGACAAACATTAACGCGAGTGGAACTTTGCGTGTAGTTATCGATGAAAGGGGTTCAGAAAAGAACTTGACGCTAGAAGACGCTCTGCAAGTACCGGAACTAAGAACAAACCTGTTATCGGTCGGGAAAATAACGGATCGTGGATACAGAGTGCTTTTCACAAAAGATCAAGCCAAAGTCATCGATGGTAAAGGCAATAACAATTTGACCGCCATTTGTAAAAATGGCCTATATTACGTGACGAAAAAAGGGTCCACACACAGGGCCATGGCAGCAGACGAGGACGCAGCGAAATCGCAACGGAACAACGAGTTCGAGATATGGCACAGGCGGCTTGGACATTTAAATCAACAGGATCTACTGGAAGCGAGGCGGAAGTGCATCATACCGAGTGGCAACGTTGAAGATTTTAAACGGACATTGTGTTGCGAAATTTGTATCGAAAATAAGATGACGCAAACGCCGTTTCCGGAACAATCGAAGCGTGCGACGGAAGTCTTAGAAATAATTCACAGCGATGTCTGCGGCCCCATGCGAACGCACTCACACGCAGGTAACAGATATTTCGTCACGTTCATTGACGATTATTCTAGGTGGTGCGAAGTTCGGTTTATAAGGTCAAAGGACCAAGTATTTGATGCGTTCCGAGAATTCAAGAACTATATATAAAATCAGACCGGTCGCAAGATGAAATTCCTACAATCGGATAATGGGAAGGAGTATATAAATTCGCGGTTTGATAAGTTCTTAAGCGATAACGTGATTAAACGTAGGTTATCGGTCGCATACAATCCACAGCAAAACGGGGTAGCCGAGTGGAAGAATCGGACGATAGTAGAAACGGCGAGATGTCTAATCGCGCAATCCGGTCTACCGCGATCTTATTGGGCAGAAGCCGTATCGACGGCGAATCATATTCGTAATCGATGTCCGTCAAGAGCTACAGCCAGAGAATCTCCTTTTGAGAGGCTTTACGGGAAGCTGCCCGTCGTTAAACACTTTCGCGATTTCGGATGCGACGTCTATTTTCTAAATAACGATCCGAATAAAGGGAAGTTTGAACCACGTTCGCGAAAGGGGACTTTCGTCGGGTATTCCGAATGTTCGAAGGGATATCGAATATGGAATAAGGATGCAAAACGGGTAGAAATCGCGCGCGATGTGAAGTTCCTCGAAAATTTCAGCGCGAACGACATTCAAAAGTCTGCCGTAAAGAACGTTCCCTCCGAAAATATCCCGCAAAATGATTTAGGCCGCGACGAACACAATAGCGAACCATTAACTTTCGATGTCGATCTGTCTTCTCAAGATTATCAAAACGATAATATTGATTATCTTCAAAGAGAAGATAATCTACGCATCCCAACTCCCGAAGCTCAAGAAGCACCGTCACAACCTGAAATCCCTGTCGAACAATTATCGACGAACGATATAATGAATTCTAGTCCTAAAAATCATGATGAAATGTTAAATAGAAAACGACGACAAAATTCAAATTTGCAAATTAAAGAAGTTTATGAACCATTAGATTTAATTTAACTTATGAAAGAGTCTAAAATAGGAAAATTTTGTAACCAATATAGTGGTCCACACAAAGTTGTAGAAATCTTGCCGAATAGAAATACTAATTGGAGGTAATCTACGTATAGTACACACTAACAAATTGAAAATTGCACATGTAAGATCTAAATTTAATTAACAAATAACGGTACAATTAACAATAATGCCACATATGTATTACGTATCAACGAATGTTCATTAGACTTTAAAATTGCAGTACCAAGACAAGGTAAATTCTCAGAAATTTCTTGGAATTCAACGAACCAATGGATGATGTCATTCTACCAAATCACGACGAACCTCGCTGAAGCCTACCACAATCAAAGCCGTTATCTGTATCCGATGAGACGACTCGACAACTTCCGTGATGGTAGCAGATAGTTGTTGAGTGTCATGAAAACATCAGAACCACATTTCGAAACGTACCAGTAGAAAAGAGCATCCTATATAGCAACGATAAAAATAGCATCTATAGAATACGATATAATAGAGAAGTAAAATTCGCCCCAGGAGTTCATTCGCATTAACTTGATTAATTATATCAAAGATAATTTATTATTTTTGATTATAGAGAAATAAGATTTTTGAATATTCTAACTATTTAAATTACTGTCCTAAATAAAATATAATGTTTTAAATAATCTATGAGGTTCACAAAATTCGAAAATGTCAAAATTACTTAAAAAATATTGTCATTCCGAAACTAGTCTCGAACGCATTTCCGAAACTCGATCAAGCCCAAATTATGCAAATAACTTCATTTCACATAGAAACAATGTTAGCGAGAAGGATTTTTTGAAATTGAAATGTTACGACCCAAAATATTGCGAGAAATCTATTGCACTGTTATGTAAACAATAAACATTTACCATTTCTGTCTTTTTTAAAAACGTTTACAAAACCTCCAATAAGAATGAAAAATTACTTTCCTGACCGAGTCTTTTCCGTACTTCAACCTAAACCAATGCAGTGTCTCAGAATCAGTGATAGTACCAAATTGCAGGTTCGAAATACACAGCGTTCGTACTCAAGCACATAATATACAACGCGATTCCATTTCACAAGAATAACTGCGATAAATACTGTTCGATATAAATCATAGACCTATTTAAACCAATAACACTACTATGAAAAACCTCAGGAATAAGTTTATTAATTGCATTAACTCTGTAATACTATAAATGCTTGAGTTTGCTCGAAAAGATTCGACATACCTACTCTAGCTTACTTAATAGACAACAAGGTTATATCCTCGCAAAATTTGCTACAACTAGAAAATCTGCATTATCAATTTCATCGAATGAATGTTCCAAATTGATCATATAAACATGGATTTTTATAAATCTAGAGTATTTGATTTAATCGTGTCAGAATCGGAAGCAGACGGTAAATTGATCAACGTACTCAAGAAAGCAATATCTCTAGTGACAGTAGGATTTGAATGTAGAAATAAGTAGCAAGGCAATCAATCCTCTGAAGCTGTATTGCTTATTATCCAAATATGGTTGCAAGTTTTTAACTAATGGAAAGCAACAGCAAATAATGACGTGTAAATAAAAATTACCGATTCAGATTTCAAGTTTGCTTCTACATGACGTTTAGTGTCATTACTGTACAACTTGATTCATAGATAATATACACGACTTCGCACAATCACTTCCGATCCTGTTCACCCCGAGAAGTAAATGTTTCAGACTGTTAACCAAATTCAGGAAAGTTCGGTATGAAAGATCGAACATCAAATCTCAAATCCTTGCTCCAAAAGTACATCGAAATTCAGATCAATGTAGTCTTCCTTTTCTTGTTGATTACTTCCGCAATCGCGCCATACAAAGTCTCAAGCCGAAGAACCAGTCTTCTAGATATCTGCTGAACACTGACGTGAATCTTGACATGAAAACTGCATCACTCAATCTCCATATTGATCCAATCGGTTTTTGCTGACGATTAAAGCCGTAAATCTTCAAGCAAACAAATTCCTGCTTTCTAAATTTCCACTTGAATGTTTAGTAGGAATCGTGCAATCTTGGTATTTTTCATTATGTGATTAATATTTGTTGCCCGTTTATTGAGAATGTATCCACTGCAGGTTACATTTCTGGTTATGTATATCACACTATTTGAAATTATGGAACCAAATTTCCAAATACTTTGGAAATTGAGATTGATAGTTGTGAACATGCTTTGAAAATGGCTATATTTACCTATAATTAATACTTAGGGAAGCATCGCTCCAATATCGAAAGATATGAGATAATTAATAGCCCAGCCATAGTTTTCTTCGACTACTGAAACCAAGCTGCAGTAGTATCATTAATGCATTTCGAATAATTTGGTTTCGATGAATAACATAAGAGTGGGTGTTGCACTGCTTTTCTTCCTCTATATCATAACCACTACAGAAACTCATTTAGTTATTTCGGGCGCGTAGAGTACAAGAAATGACCTGCAAACTACCAAGAATGCACAGCTCTGCAGTAATAAAAAATGGAGTATTCTCAATCTGAATGTTCCATTTAATGCAACTCTTCATTTGTGGTGAAATTAGATGTTGGCGATTCCGTTGCTGATTCCGAATATTGGAAATTTGTCAAGCAACAACCCGACCCAACTATAAATTTTCCAATACAGATCCAGTACGCTGAAGAAAATAGTCTCGTGTGTCTAAAATCAAATCGATCAATTTTAAATCGCCAGTCGATTACCTCCTCTTTACTGGTATCACTTGGATCGATGCATAAGAATTCTAGCGCGACCATTATTTATTTTCCGTCGTTTCCCATGCAACGTTGTTCGTTAGGGCATTGCCATCGTACACTGTAACGAACATTCAGTTCTGCTTAGTTTTCAATATTCACAACGAAATAAATAGGCCCTCACACCGCGACCGTGGTTAGTTTTCATTTGTCATGAGTTAGCAGCTACTGTTACGTAGATACATATAGTTACGCTTGTAATTCTTCTCTGCTATTGTGCACGCGATTCACGTTACGCTTGTAATACTTTTGCGCTTGCAGCCTAGCTTCGCTACAACCGATTGCGCTTGCAAATTTCGATACAGCTTTGTAGCCATAAATTGATCGCTTAATCGTATCATTCATGACCTTCACGACACATCGTCACATTTCATCATTCTATTGTATATCATCTATAACCTCCTCTGTACGAATCTTATTGGTTAAAACATATTTAGCGTTATTACACCAGCGTTTTTTACCATACAGTCCACTATCCAATTCATCCTTCCAATCCTTCCTCCAATTCACCCTTCCCAACGAAAAGATACATTTGCAACATATTTGGAAATTTGAGAAGAATAATAAACTAGTAATTTTGGAAATTGTCGAACATTTAACTTATTTCTGCACTTTATGAGCCTTCCCGGGTACTACATATTTCCAAAACTTCATCCTCCGGTTACGTAAATACATACAACTGTGAGATGTAGATGGTTCATTCTATTATATAATATTTCACATAAAACATTATGATTCAGATTCTGATAATACTCTACATTGATGTTTAAACCCACGATTTAAAAAAGTGATGAAAAAAGTGATGTCAATTTTGCAGGTTGTCTTCGCTATAGTAAGCATGAAAGTAGTATAATAATACTTTACTATCCACACTTTAATTATGCATGATTCGTACTCAAGCCGCTATATGCACTATTCAGATTTGACGAGGAGATGACTATAAACAGTGCGGGCATGTTCGTCGCAAAAGTCTTCTCGTTAGCTTTAAACTATACGATAGTAGGAGTTATGAATTGTACATTAAACTTAATATAACAATTTGCGTTCAAATTTTTTCGAGCAAACTTATTATCATACATACAAATACACTGTATGTTACCGTGTTCGTTTGAACAGTTCAAACAGATATATGTATAATTCTTATAGTTCAATACTGTGCATAGTACAAACAGAATTAAGTCTTATTACGAATAATTTCTTTCACGAACCATAACTGAACGCGACATCGGGACAAAAATGTGTAAATTGTACATCCGATCGAAAAAATATAAAAACTCGTCTCGATGACTACATTGTGCAACATATGTCCAAAATGATCTATTGGAAACAAAAAATACTCCATAAATACTGCAGAATTCGTTTGAATTGATAGAATTAAGAATTAACTTTCCTACCTCGAGTATAATGATATAAGAAAATGATCACGTTTTCAGCTGGCCTTTATGCATTACTATCCTACAAATGTAAGTTTCATAAATAACGCCAAATATTTATTAATAAAAATAAGATCAGATTAAATAAAACTAATTAAAACAAACACTATGTGGTATTACAACATAGTATAATATAAAGAGTATTTTCCCGAAACTACAGAGATTTAAATTATTATATTATCATTAAAAAGAATTTTTTCAGCTACTTTTAAAGTACACCTATGAGATGATTTATTATGTGTACAACATTATTTAAAATACCAAAATTATGAAATCCTTTTTCGAAAATCATCGGTTAGTGTAAACCAGTGTATTACAAAAGATGAAAGGTAACATTCTCTATTATTCCGAAAATGTCTAGTCATATAAGTCAACATAATAAAAAACATGGAGAATACTTAGGCAATTATGCAAACTAATATTTTTGTAATTTCTATTGCGTGTTTCGTCCAAATTTTAATAGGAGTTTGTAGACAAATGTTTTATTTTATTTTCTTCTCATGGTTACTCTGGGGTTTTAATAATGTCAAGTAGAAAGTTGATTGAAGTCATAGAAAATGCTCACTGGAAGTGTGACATACGAAGAACATTCCTGACATATTTTTCATAGCTTATCTTTCACGTACTTTAAATTCGCTCAAGAATAATTATTCAGCCACAGGAAAAGAACGTCGAACATAACGTCGAAAACGTGGGAATTTAAGACAGCGTTAAATTCATTTAAGACATCCACAACCCACACTCTCGATGAGAGCCAAACGTCCAAACGTCCAAATATCCAAATAACCAAATCAACGACCCAAGCATCTTTTGCAAACGCAATTCAATAGATGAAACTGTGATAACAGCGAAGCCAAGATTAGAAGAAACAATGATGCAAACACCACTCATCTACAATCTCCCAGGAGCCTCATCTACGCCATTACATCTACCAATAATCTCACCTGCCAAGATCAGTGAACCAAGTATAACTTAGTCTATACCTGATTGCGAATCTAAATCCCAGGAGAACAGCAGTTCAACTGATGGAGACGAACCAGATATTAGCCCAGTTTTGCCACAACCTACGAACACGAATAACATTGTCACACCAGCAGATGAAATTCGATGAAAATTAATATGAGAAGCTTGCAGTAGATTAATCGCAGGTCACAAGGGTGTAACGGAAACCTTAAATCAATTAACCCTTTCGGTACTACCGCCGCCTATTGGCGGCATCCACGGAAAGTTATGTGGGCACTTTATGTGGGCACCGTGAACAGCACCAACGGAAAGTTATGTGGGTATGATTACTCTCTATAGTACACATTACTTTACTATTCTGTGTTTAAAATTCCCGGCTGTTCTAATCGTTCCATTATAATATATAATTAGTAACAGTCAACAGCGTGCCTTAATTATATATGTTTTATAATATATAGATAAGCTACGAAAAACAAATTGGAATGTTTGCTTATATCGTTAATTTTTTTTTAATGTATAACTTACAATTTGAATTTAGTTCCCTTCAGGATGAGTGTAAAACGCTTGAAAGGAGAACAATGAATAAAAGAAATCATTGATTCCAAAAGAGATTCTGATGAAGAAAATCAATATAATTTAGCATTTCGCAAAAGGAGGAACAATCGAGCACGTGTACTTAGCACCTCAGAATCTGAAGAAGCAGAAGAGCCTGAAGTACGAATTGATACTCCTTCTAGCATCAAATGGACATCAAAGAAGCTCAGTCCAAAAATTCATGATGTTACGCCACATCATTCGGGAGTAGTTGGGAACAATTTAAATCGTTCGTCGAGAATTTTGGATTACTTCAGACTACTTTTTTCTGAAGATTTAGTTAAATTTATTGTGGAAAAAACAAACAATTACTGGTGTCGACAGAAGGGTTCAGAAGGGATGGAAGTGGATGAATTATATTGTTTTATTGCTGCGTCGTTATTAATGACGCGAACCAAAAAGCTATCCTTAAATGAATATTGGTCTAAAGATAAGCTTCTCCGAAGCGATATATTCAGTCAAATTATGAGTAGAGATCGCTACTTTTCATTATTGAAAGTGTTGCATTTTACGGACATAGTCGGTCGCACTGCTGATCGTTTATACAAAATAAATGAAGTAGTGGAAATGCTACGAACATCTTTTTATCAATGCATTTCAGCCATACCAGCGGTTATGTATAGACGAAAGTCTACTCCTCTACAAAGGCCGTCTCTCATTTAAACAACATATTCCCTCGAAAAGGAGTAGGTTTGGTATAAAATCATTCCCACTTTGTGACTGCAAGACGGATTATATCCAAGATATAATCATTTATTGTGGGGCTAGTGCTACTGTAGCTACCGAATATCAATATATTGGAAAGCCAGGGAACATTGTAATGTCGCTTTTGCAACCTTTTCTAAACAAAGGCCATACTATTTATCTGGACAACTGGTTTTCCAGTCCCATATTGTTCAACCTACTCCACGAAAGAAGTACGAACGCTTGTGGCACTGTACAAAGAAGACGGAAAGAGATGCTTAAAATAACTGATAAATTGAAAAAAGAAGAGGCAGTGTTCCGCTCATCTGAAAATCTGTTTGCAATGAAATGGTTTGATAGAAAGAAATTTTATATGCTTTTCACACTATCCATTCCGCAGAATTTGCAGAAGTACCTAAGAAGTCAAGAAAAAATGAAATTATTCTAAAGCCCAAATGCGTAATAGATTATAACTCTTCAATGAGTACAATCGATAAATCAGATATGGTGATAATTACTATCGATGCAACTCGCGCGCGCAAACGTTTAAAGTGGTATCGCAAATACTCTCTCTCTCTCTCTTTTTCCACTTGATCGACATTTGCGTGTGGAACGCATACTGCCTATATAAGCACACCACAAAAAAACAAATCTCAATGGCGAAATTTCACCTTCAGTTGATTAAGGAAATATTAGAAACATAACACAAGAATCATGAATATCATCGGTGCAGCAAGTCAAGAAGTAATTATCCCACAAGGCTCACAGGGGGACATTTTCCTTCGATATATCAGTCGGTGGTGTGGGACGTGAATCCAAGTATCAGTGCGAACAATGTAATGTGGGCTTGCGCGTTCCCCCTTGTTTCGAAAACTATCACACCAAGTTACACTATTAGTTTTGTCGTTGATTATATTTCACTATTAGTTTTATTATTTATTATGTTACACTATTAATTTTGTTATTTATTTTAATTTTGTAATATTGGACCATATTATTTATATCAATGCCATTTACTTTAATTAATGTACTGTAAAGAAAAAGATATGATTTTAAAACGTTAAGCGTGTCTGTTTTGTCTGTCCTTCCGTCTGATCCGCGAGATAAGATACCGTCGAAATCGGTTTTCTGCCGAGGATTGGTTTAGGTTACGACAAAGCAGTATAAACATTTTAGAAATGTTTTTCAAACACGTTAAATTCCGCGTCAGTCACCGATGTCGCGGTCCGAATGAATAGTTTAGTGTCAATCACGCTCGAGATTTCTATGAATGCCGCAAAACATGTTTTCGCGGTTTACGCTGTCGGACAGTGCAACCACTCTTGCGAAAAACTTCCTCGTTCCACGAATGTATAACCGCGGCCAGGTCCTCCGTACCGAAAGGGTTAAAAGAAAAATATCACTGCCCCGAAATGAGAAAAGATTCACAAGAATTCATTCGTTCACTTATGAGAACAAAACCCGTCAACCCGTGATTATTACGGACACATCTCTGGAACCTTTTGACGAACTTGCCATCGACACATTTGGACTACTTCCAAAAACAATCAATGGAAATCGCTACATTTTAACTATGCGAGACAATTTAAAAAAGTATTGGTTAGCAGTTGCTTTATCAGATATTAAAGCCATGATAATAGCTGACGCGTCCGCGAGTCATTTCATTGCAATACGTGAGACACCAAAATCCATTTCGATAGATGAAAACACTAGTTTCTTGGGAAACTAATGCTACATGTTGCCGAGATGGATCGTTAAAAAGGAGCCATATATTGTATTAACAGAACATCTAAAACAATACATCGAGTCATATGAAGAATGGGACCTCTACTTACCATTTGCCATGATTTCATATAAATACCTCCGTCCACGAAGCTACGAATTTCACACCCCACGAATTAATCTTCGGGAATTACGATAAGTGAGCTAATCCGATATAACTTATGGTGGAGTAATACGTCCATGTGTAAAAAGAACCTGAAACAAGTAAATTCGATCCACGTTACATCGGGCCATACGAGATAGTAGATGTCGGATATAAATAATGCAATTTTAAAAACAGATGCGACCGGACACCTAATCGCGAAACATCAGGATAAATTAAAACACTCCTTCGTCTTCGATAGTTCGTCCGACACAAATTAAAAATTGTAATCACATTCAGGATGAAGTAAATCCCGCTGATTATCCAGAGGTGCACGAGGATCTCTTAATATGCCAATGTATAAGGAAAATGCAACTCGTGTTTGAAGCTGAAGAATACAAATTGTGTGAAAAATGTTGGTCTCGAGTGGCAGCAGAAGAAAGAGAATTATTTCCTGAAGGCTGCTGGCATACCATCGCAGGAAACCACAGAAGTGAGGCAGATTGTCATTGTGAAGGATATGGTTCTGTAATCCTGGAAACATCAAACGCTAGTCGATGCCGAGAATGCATCGAAGAATACATATTTCGAAATGTAACTGGAGACATTACAGTAATTAAAACATGGCAAGGCCATTGATGTGGTTACTCAGTGGTAGCATCATGACCGTTGACAGCAACACACGCACATATATACTGCAAATAATTAATTTATACAAGCAGGAGAGTCATCGGATGAGAGCATTAATACTTTTGAAGAAATACTTCAATGTAGCAAGGAAAAAAATGTAGACCTCATATTTCATTATGGAGATTTATTTCACGATGCGAAACCAACAATTTCTGATGAATTAAAATGTATGGAATTGTTAAATAAATACTATATGGGTCCCAGGTTAGCAAGATATGATAATATCAATATAAGATGGTATTTGAAGTACGACAAATATTAATGATTGTCTTTTCATCAGAGCAATTAACATCCAATTTTTGAGCGAGCCAGAATTAACATTCCCACACTGTACTTTTAAAACTGTAAATTTTTAGGATCCAAATTTTAATATTGACATGCTAATATTTTCCATTCACGGGAAAAATGACCATCCAAGTAAGAAATATAATATCAATAGTTTAAGTACAGTGATTTTTCAACATTGATTCAGCCATTAGTAATTATAATCAAAATTATAGGTTGTGGAATAAATGGACCAAATGGACTTGTTGTCTGTGTCTGGTTTCATAAATTATTTTGGAAAATGGACTGCCACCCCTAAAATGATCATTCCCCCACTGATGATAAAAATGGGTAATACCCATGTTGCAATTTTTGGTTTAAGCTGCATGAACGATGATAAATTAATACGGATGTTGAACGATTTTAAGGTGAACTTATGAGATCCATATATGTATTGAGAGGTCTTTCCATTTTTTTTTAATGCAAATGATTTTCATTCATAGGTGAAATGCTTTAATTTGTTTGTTTTACATAAAAAACGTGCACCATGTCTTAAACGTGGATATACTTCGGAAGCCCACCTTCCCTCTTTTGTTGACTTTGTCGTGTGGGGAGGGGAACAGGAATGTTGTATCACACACGTGTTTAACTCTAAAAGGCAATACTACATTTCTCAAACAGGTATATTTTTAGATTTATTTATTAATTATGATGCATGAAAAATAAGAAACTACTGCTTAAGAAACGTACTTACAGATTGCGATTTCTTTATGCGAAGGCGAATCAAAGGCCAAACACATTGTCATACTTAGCGTAAACGGTAATAAGTTTAAGTTGAAGAAATTGAAATTAAAAACCGTTAGACCATTTGTGTTTGACACTCTGGTCCTTAATGATACAAATATAAAAAGTAACAATGATAGATTGCTATCAGAATCAGTTTTTAATATCGTCGACCGACGCATAGAAAATGAATTGATTCCTAGTACCGCGGAACAATTGTCAAATCATCCGAAGCAACCGGTCTTGCCGTATATTCGATTGAAAGTAATTTACTTGAAAGATAAAGAACGGTTCGATTCGACCAGGTAAGATTCTATTAGTATATTAACGAATACAAGTAATAAATGGAAATAAATAATATGTGTATTTTAGATTGGCACAGAAATATTGTGATAAAGTTGCTAATTCTCACGAATTAATTGTATTCTGTAAAACAAGAAGTTCCGGTAAGTACTCCAGGATACGACTGACATTATGAGCTATACTGAGGTAAACAAAAATTGCGATATTCTACAAGGTGCTCGAAGGTAAAATTTGTGTTTGGTTTTTTAATTAGGAGAATTAAGGTTTTGTGGAAACCACATACAAGCAAAACTAAAAGGACACCAGTTTGGTTGAAAATAAAAACCTATGAACAATACTAACAGTGAATGATCTAAATAAAGCATTAGGTAAATTTGTTAACAAAAATAACACTAACGCTTTTAATAACCTACAGAGGTCAAGCATATACAATGTAATATTTCAAAATATTGATTTGCCATTATAAGCTCGATTGTATTGTTACAATTAATTCTTTACATATAGTCGTGAAATAAAAGAACTTGTGCTATGTTCGGAAACTACTGAAACAACTGCAGATATTGGAAATATCAGGAAAGAAATTAAAAATTATTGTGATAAGAGAAAGGAGGAAGCACAAAAAGAAAAGACAGAAGTATATGTATACTTGCAAACAAACTCATTTAAAAATGATAATATACTATCAGATTTGACAGATTGGATAATCGCATGCTATTTTATAGATGCAAACATTATTTGCTAATAGACCGGTAAAACCCTTCAATAATGACGAGATAATAGATATTGTCAGTAGTAGTAACGATGAAGAAGAAGCGGAAAAAACAGATAAAGCTAATGGCAGTGGAGCATGTAACAAAAGCAAAGAAACCGATAAAAATAATGAAAATCATAAAAGTTCTGTTGGTATAACATCTGAGAGGTAATTTACTTCAACTCAAAAACAGACAACAACGCAGGTACATCATCGAACTCTATTAAACGATTCACAGTTTATATGCATAGGTCTTTGATTTACTATTAACCATGACATTTTATCATTTGTTACAGGATGAAGCATTGGGCGGTGATGTAATAATGAAAATAAATTGAGGGAAGCCTAATAAAATACGGTTCCTACGCAATTTCGATTCCAATTTAGATTAGTTTGTCCAGGTCCGAATCCTTGTTTATACACTACTTGTAAAACATTATATTAAACAAATACTTTTCATTAATTCTTGAAATATTTGATAATATATAATATATACTATATATAATTGGGACATTCAAGTTGCAACAACAAAAAATACATACTATAAACAAATCTTAAAATCGTATAAAATAGAGATTTAAAAACGACATCAATCTTAAATAAATACTAATGATAGAACAACTAGTACAAGAACTAGTAAAACACCGTTTATCTGGACTGTGTTTATCCAACATAGTAACCCGTTACCAACATTTGGATGTCAGGAACGATGCTCCTCTTATCCAACTCCAGTCTACGCGACATACCCATTATACAACACACTGTTTTTGTTTCTTAGTTAGAAATTCTAGCATAGTCTTCCTGCATAGAAACTATATTCCCATTACGTCTTCACACAAATCAAACGAAAATAGAAAATGAGTGGTGCTTTGTATTGAAGAAAAATTTGAAATTAATAGACGCTTCAGAAACAATTAATTTCTTGTCTCGTAAATATAACATTGGTAGATTTACTGTATATATCATAAAAAAATTATAAAGATAACATATTAAAATGCAAAGAAGATGATGCAGCAAACACGAATAGAGGAATAAAAATGAATAACAGCTTCTAAAAGTCGGTGAAAGTAATTCATCTTTGCATGAAAGATCAGATAGCGAACAAACCGTAATCACAAAGTTATATATATAATGTTGCAAGGTGCATTTCACACTGCGTAGAGTGCGATGTAGAAAATGTGATTAAAAATGATGGAAATGATAAAGGATTTCATATTCTTAACGACAATAAAATAATATCTCAAGTTATAGAGGATCAATCTGAAGTGAATGTATAATCAGGTACGCTATACAGTATGTTATACAATACTTACATTAAACAACTTAAGAAACAGTTTCAGATATCTAGAAATAAAGAAATAAATACAAGACATGCCCATAAAGCGACATTTTATTAGAAAATAAGCTTACATATCGCAAAGAAAATATATTAGGAATTGTAGATCTCGATAAGTTACATGCATGCCGAAAATTTCATCGAAATCAGTTAACGCAAGGTCATAGTTACGAGCATTAAACAAATTTTAAAACAGCAACTTTCTCACAATTATTGGACAGAAATATTAAAAATCAGGACAAAACTGCGATTTTTGCGATGTTTAATTGTTTACCGCTTATACCAAAGTCAACCGATTCCGCTGAAATTTTCAACATGCATATAAATTACCGAGATCTATGAAATGCATTTCATAAATCTTCGTTATATATATTTCGTCATATATTATTTTCTTTAATCATTCTAAGCAATAACAAAATTCAAGTTGTTTAGTCCAGTTCTAAGCAAGTTATGGCGTTTTAAAAGTAGTCCGAATATGAATGGGAGTCGCTATAAAATATTCTAAACGGTCGCAAATAGTCCCTAAGATCGTGTCACACTGATATTCTACCTAAAATATGGCCGCGACACCATATATCCGCAAGAACCGATTGCCCACGTGGAAGACACGTGCTTTCAGTTTCGCAAGCTTCCTCGAGACGCCATATGCGTAACGCACGTGCGTGTAATAATTCGCACTGACGAATAATTAGGCCAACCGAGAGAAGTTGTCCGAGCCATCGAAATGTAAATGAAGAAATTCGTACTGATAATGAGACTTACCGAAAAACCGATCAGAAATTCCCAGTTACGAATGCGGCTCCTGGCCGGTCACTAGTCTTGACATATCTTTGGAACGGTCGCTGCCAGTTGTTGCCAGCACTGTCCTTTATTATTTCGCCTGCTGCCCTATGGTCTTTAGCGGCTATCTTCCTTCATTTCGTATGAATTAATCTCGGCTCGAATTGTCACAGTTACACTTATTTCTTCCAAATACCCAAAGCTACGGTCTACGCGACAGTGATCCTCGTTCTCGGCAGATCGCTTCCTCAGCCAGAAACGAGGCATTCCCCACTCCCCAGACTCACGGCTCGGCACGACGCACAAACCCTACGCGCACTCGCCGTTGCTCAGGGCCGGCACCATTCGACTCAGCCCACGCTCCGAGCGTCCTAGATCTCGCGGCATAATTCAGTGACTGTAGAGAATACCGCAACATGTTACAATTTCAAGAAATTTCAGTTTATGCAAATACGATAAGCTCAATAAATGGAAAACCAAGAAAGGAATTGGTTTCTGTAAGAACTTTAAAGGACAAACATCTCGAAAGTGAAAACATGTGACATTCAGTGTTTTTTCTTCCAGCCGCAGAATTTCCTTCTTTCCTGATTTTGTTAAAAGACTTACTAATCACTTTGCAAATAAAGATAAAAAAAATACAAAAATCATGTTTTCCACAAAACAAAAAAATAAATTATTATATTCAAAAAACTCTACCAAATTGCAGAAAAACAGTCTAGACTGAGCCCTCTTATAGCAAACTACGTGTTACATTTAAGATTACTTTTTTTGTCCGTGAAATGTGTATACGCTATACGTGATTGTACTGAACATGTGTAATAAATTATGATAACCAAAGCTCATACAATTTTCGAACTTTAGTATTTACCTAGCACTCTTTATAGTGATTAGATCAGTGCACAGAGATTGACATATAGTAATTAGATGAGTGTGCAGATGATAACTAGAAAAGGCTCAGTAAAGGAGCCGTTCAGTGCACATATCGCTTAACTCCATAAAAGAAAAAGTTGAGAAACGCGATGAAACGATGTACATTGTTTTCTAAAATTCCTGTTATAATATAGATTTACACATATAATGTAGAGTGCATAAATACAGATATAGCTTTCATCTGACGCTGTATAAAATTAATAAGAAAGAATAGCCAAAAAATAATCGTCAGTAATGTTACAGCTTTTATGTGACTGGTGGAGTTAATCAATTTGGCAACTGAAAAAAAGTAGTAAAGTTAAATTCAGTCTTTAAATTTTTAAGTTTTTTATTACAGAAAAAGTTAGTTATTATATATTTTTATTACAGGTTTTGCATAAACATGAATGTTCACAGTTCTGTTATATTATATTATTTGTAATTAATTCATCAGAAATATTATAAATAATGTCTTCTTCATCAGCTGGATGTGAGGATTCGTCATTTCGATTTGTTGTCAAGTTTTTATAGTAATCACGTTCAACAGGAGGAATGTATTTTAGCAGGTCCATCATGTCTCTCCATTTTTCCCTTGTCACAGTTCTGCCTTTAGGATATAATAAAGGCTGATATATATTTTTCAAACTTTGCGGTCTACCTGATACAGATTTTCTTAAATTAATGGCTTTAAATTCTGTATCTTCATTATAATCACATTTGAATTGTATGAGATGGGGTTTGGACCTTTCTAATTTTATCCAGCGTATTTTAAGCCAATTTACTGGAAAGCCTGTGACGGTTACTTTTCTGTTAACGATTGATTGTTTTAAAGGTTTTGTTGAAAAAATATCTTGGTGGGTCATTTGGATTAGATGAAATGGAGCTTTCTTTTTACATGTTTTGATTATATTGTACCAATCATCTGGTGAAAAAATGTTTTGATTTTTTTTCGCACGTGACTCAATAATGGCAAAATCTGAGTCATTAGGCAAATAGCTGTGCCCACTTACCAAAAATTTCATTTCAATTGACTCAGCTCTTATTTCCATACTCTGAACAAGTTTCAATAAACTTAAGACAGTTTTAATATTTCTGTTTTGCCCGGTACACGAATCCGAATATGTTATTATTTTTTCAAAGTTTGTAGCGTAAGTCTTTATGTACTTTATTAGACAAGATGAAATTTCTTGAGACCCACGAGATCCTTCAGTTTCTGGCCAAACAAACATGTGGCTTATATTTTTAATGAATTCATGACATCCGAAATTATAAACGTATAAATTACGCTTATAATAAGCTACGGATGTGGTCAGCTTGGGAAAGGCCAAAGCTTCTTCCAAGTCGAAAGAAAATAAGAAAACTTTTTCTGATGTTGCCATTCGGTCGGCAGCCATTTGGCTGCGAGCCCGTTTAGCCTCTTCTAAGTGAGTTTCCTTTTCAATTTCTGCCATCTTCTTTGCCTCACCGTCTGAGGATTGAATTTTTATTTGCAAAGCATCACAATTTTGACACGTATCCTTTGATGGTTGTTTAAAATGTAAATTAAATTTTGTAGAGAACACATTATAGTAATACTTTTCTTTCACTGGTACTACATTTTCCTTTTCACATTCTGTGACGTATAGTTCATACATCTTCTTAATATTTAAGTCAGGATCTAAATATTGTCGTCTTGGATTATGAGCTCTAGTGTAGTGACTACGGTATCAACCAAAGATGTAACTTGTTCTTTAGGACAACATTTGTATATCCGCCCATCGCTCACCTGATAAGTGTCTCTAAAATATTTTTTGCAAACGGGAATATCACGTATGTCTTTTCGAAAGTAATATGTAAAAGAATGTGATCTTCGTTCTTTAGTTTCATTCGTGGGGCGCCTTCTTTTTATTTCGTTGACTTTAATACAACCTCTTAAGAAAATATTTTGGTCAAGCTGACTATGTAATCTATAAAATGCCTTCATGGCAGTCTCTCTCTCATTTGAAAAAATTTTTTGGTTGCACTTTTGGCGGCATCTGCATTTTATATCGACAAATGTTTTTGCAGATATTAAATTTCCTCCCCTATTCCTATATGCCAAACCTTTTGTTCTGTTATGCTTTTTATAAATTTCGTGTCCATTTATCAGGATTCTTGAACCACACTTTCTGTTAATAAATCGTATTGAAGAACCATCACTGTTTTCGTCATCCACGTTGTTATTACTCTCACTCATCTTGGTTATAACGGTATAATATTTATTTCTTTAAAAACAATCTGGGAGTAATGATGAAAAGACCAAGAAAATATGTAGGCCGTGCAATAATGGTGAAGTAGACAGTAACATTCAGCGTGCGAGATCACTGTTATACTAACTACCGTTTGCATTGCGCTTTTTTTTAATCTGTTTGTCGATGCGATTTTATTACCAATATTATTGAGAGGGGAGAAAGCATCATCGGCTGTTTAAAACAAAGCGTTGATGCATGACAATAAAGCAACGATTACATTAGGGTATGGAGTTAATCAAAATGACTTCTGAAATAAATTACTTATGTTTCAATGGCCAAAAAAATGTTGCCGTTTAATGGTGTTAATTTTTATTATACAGGGAAGTTATTATAAATATAAAAAGTTATGACTATAGCAAGTGCTTTGACACATAAATTTAAGATTTTTCAAAAAGTGGAGTTAATCGATGTATGCACTGAACGGCTCAAATAGCACGCAGTAGTAAACTTTTCATTCTTACAAGGCACAGTAACTCGATCGAAAACTACTATTTATATTTTGTTAAATATTTTATGTTCCTTATATATTTCAATTATAATAAAATTAGTAGTTATGTAAAAGACATCACCATATATGACATCAACAACATAAAAGACATCAACATAGAAAACCATATAATTTATCGAAAACTTCAGACGCCACTTTAATGGGCACAGTAAGTGACATACTAATCCTATCTGGCTATCATACAGAACTGAAAATTAACAGTTATGGACCTATGTACATAATATCGATTTTAAATGTCGGCATTCAACTATCACATTTCTCCTTGGTGCTCGAAGACATCGTCGCTACTCGGCAGTTATTTTGTGTCCGTTGAGTTTTTTGTTTCAATTGATGGGTCAAACAGCGCGTTCTAGTCAGCCTGTCGCAGTTACATAAACGGATATAAAGGACATAAAATAGCACGTGTGCATACTTCGAATAAAATATCATTATTTAATTGGATACGCGGTATTGCTTTTTGTTTATTTCCATCATTAAACAATGGAAACTGTTTGATGAGAATTTTTGGATTCTCCATAATTCTTTCACGAACTGAAACCGATGTCATAATTGTTTTCAATCTCTGCTTTATGAAGGTATATTCAAGAATGTAAAAGTTTGAATCTTCAAAATTCTGGCAAAAGTTATCCGCAAATCTATTCGTAGCCTTCATATAAAGATAAAGATAAAAGATGAAAATTATATTCAACGCCACGAATAAATACGCTTTGAATAAAAAATGTATGTATTGGAAATGGATGTAAAAAGAAATGTGCACTGATACTTTCTGGTAGAAAAATATCTTTACTTCGCGACATGTGAAGAAGCTCAAAGAAGAAGAAACTCAACGAGCTACAGTGCCGGACGAATAGATAGCACACTTTAAAATTAACGTAATTTAGATTTATTTAAGGTAATAACCGAGATTCTAATACTATACAGATTTGTAAATTACTGTTATGAACATACACAAATAAAATAAAATTACGTTACGCCAGTTTAAACAATTTTATTTAGAAAAAAAGTATTTTTATGGAAATACGGTGGAAAATAATGATGGCATATTTCACTAAGAATTATGTTGCGACTCCATGTAATTCCAAATAAAAAAAAACATGAAAAAAGTGTAAAATAATATTTTTTTGTTTAGGATTTAGTTTTCGAGAAAATCGAGATTGAAAATTTGCTAAGCGCTGTACATCGCTTATAGCCGGAAAAGCGTATGTACAAAGCAAGGTTTAAAACCTGGTTTTCTCAAAAACGAAATCCTAAAAAAAAAGAAGTCACTCTATATCTTTTTCATTTCTTTTTTATGAAGAATAACCCGGTGACCGCTTGTATATAGTTTCAGGAATACCCTGTACATATTTTTCAACAGGGTGATGCCGCGAATTTTTTTCTCGAGGATTAATCAGCAAGATCATATCGTTGAAAATTGTTGCGAAAATCATAACCATGCATTATGCAAATGGCAGATAATTTCAAAAGATTGCCGAATGATAAAAATGTATTTAAGATGATAAGAAACAATTAGAACAAAAAGCTAATAAAGAAACTTCGTAGATAATGACGACTGTTAATAAGTGGAAAGATGAAGCCACAAAACATTAGGCATTCAATATTATTGCTTGATTTATTGACATACATAATTTTTAGTTAAGTGTGCTAACATTTTGTCCGACTGTATTTCCATAAAAATTTTCTTTTTTTAAATAAAATTGTTTACACTTGCGAAATGCAATTTTATTTCATTTGTGTATGTTTATAGTGGTATTTTGCAAATTTATATAGAAACAGTATTTTAGTTGTAATGTTACATAAATAAAAATTACATTAGTTTTAAAGTATGTTATCTTTTTGTTAGATACTGTATTACCCGGAAATGAAAACTAGAGAGCATAATCGGAAACTTGAGACCAAGCATCCACATATTCGACACTTACCTATCTTTATTTGAAAAACGATTCTATGAATATTGATTTGTTTTTGTTCTGGAACAATGTAGTTACGTGTTGATAATTAAGTGGTATTTTTATTTGTCGGACAAATTCTCGACTAATAAAATTATTTATTTCAAACACATCGAATAAAGATACTTATTTTATTAGGACCCTCCACAATATTGCATAAAGATGAAGAAATATCTTTTCTTCGTAACGTTTAAATAATTTATTATCTAAATAATGTACAACTCTGCTAGGTTGTCATTTGTTTCACAATTACAAGATGCAAATGAATTTCAGCATAAATTATACTGCAAAAATATCGTACAGTATTTATGATGAAATAGTTGAAAATGTTAAATGCTAGATGTTTTTAATCGAGTAGTACATATATTTAATCGATCCAAAAGTTTCAGTCATATTACTACGAGATCGATTAATATTGTATTAAAAAATAATGCACCGTCAGACATAATAAAATTCGTTTATTAGAAGTAAGTTAAAAAGATTAAATATTTAAATTATGGAAAAAATTATAACTTAAATTACATTGCACACACACACACACACACAGCTACTGCAGTAACTCGAAATTTTATATTATTTTCACGATTCCCTTAGTTTCGTTAATATCATTTAGTCCAAGTAGACTAATAAATATACGATCAAACCCTACCAGAAAATCTGAAAAATTTAAAACACTGATTGCAATAGATTATGTATTGAGGAACAGTCTTTTCTCTATTCCTGCGAAAAAGAAACATATCAATTATTTTTCTTCCTCATTATTTTGAACCACAATTTTCAACAAAGAAGAAGCTGAAAAAATTCTTTAATATATTAGGAAAGGTCTATGTTTTATTTAGAAATGGTTTCATAAAAAAGAAACGAAATACGTCGAGATACACCACATGCTGTGCAATGCTTCGAAATTCTCGTTTACGATAAGCATAGTTTCAGGACAGTCCTTCCGTCCTTGACAGCAATTGCAGGGAATACTATTTTATGGCACCTTCAAGTGGCTTTCTCGTTTAGGGTCTCCGACGAGAAGAATCAAGCCGTCAGAGGAATGACTTACAGACGACTCGAGACAATAGATACGAACATGTGTACGCTAGAGGCGAGCAGGACAAGGATGGCTCGCAACATCGAGATCCCATTGAATTAGGAAAGGACGAAAGAAATAGTATAAGCTTCTGATAGAATTGTTCGGTACCTACGAATGCATAGAAACATACGCCGCTTAAGTTATATAATCACTTTTAATGAAAAACAGCGATGTATCATTGACTGTAGTTTTCATAACAGTCTAATAAGATGTTGGATAACCCTTGGATTTGAGGACTGCATTGCATCTGTGTGGCATAAATTCAATTAATCGAACACAAAACTCAGTCGGAATTTCTGACCATATTTTCGTGATTGTTTCCATTAATTTTGCTTTATTGTTAAAAGATCCCATTCCCTTGTGATAAATAACCAATTGTCGGATTTCAAAAGACGTATTTCTTCCTTTTCATCCCATTTTCACAAGTAATGCGTCTGATATCACCAATAATTTCTGTGGTACCGAGTTCTTACAACGAATTTTTATTTATTTATATTCAATATGTGTTAGCGGCGTCGTCAATGTAATACATTATTTTACTCTGGCATCTAAGATGTTGTGTCCGAATATTTTTGCGACGTTAAATTTTGTCACAATCTTGTTTATCGCTTATTATACAAAAGAACATGTGCAATAACTAAACAAAATTTATTTTTCTACTTACTTTAAGAAGTGCTTTATTATATGAGAAAACGATTCAATAATACTGCCATAAACAATAAAAGGGAGCAATAATTTTTCTAATAATATCGTGTCCGAATATTAATGGGAGTCACGTGTATCTATTTAATATAAAGAATGTGAAATAAAACTGTAATAAGAAGTATATACATTCGGGCAAACGATGGAATAAAATGCTCAAAAATTACTTTTGCCTATATCTTTATCCGAAATATATTTAAAACATTAAGAACTTAATTTTGAAAAAAATCGAGAAAGAGCAATACTTATGAAAAAAATTAGCCTCATCGGCGCTCGCACAACGCTCAAAAGACTCGTATCTCGCTCGCTCCATCAACCAACGACGTTGTAATCATAACGAAGATTTTGTATATCACGCATATCATAGTTTCATATCTTGAATTTCGTGTTCCTAGCCTTTTTTATTTCTTATTTTTTCTTAACGGTAATTGTAAGATTTTTCTCACTGTAATTGTGAGGTTTTTGTGATTAAATTAAGATCAAATACAATATAATTTTTGTAAGATTATATCTTATAAAATTACAAATTTTATAAAAAATATAAATATACTTTTCATATTAATACTTACTTGATTATAATTTATGGTAAAAAATTTGTTTGTTCTTATTTTAATCAGAAAAATCTTACAAACACATTTACGCAAATTTTATTTAAAAATAAACAAAAAGAAGGATGTTTCATCTTTGCATTATGTATTTTGTACCTGTTGGTCCATATTCAAGCCCGGATTAGATTACGATCCATGTGACTCGTTCGACTTTGAATTTTTTCGGCATGTCAAGGGGAGCCCCCAACCCCCCTCAGTAGTAAGTGAAAAACTACCTAGAACTACCATGCCATAACCACACCAAACAAAAATTACGTGTTCTAAGCAAAATGACCTATGCAAACGTAATAAGTTGTACCACTCAAGAAGGAATTAAACGAATTTTCAAGAAACCAATCACATTTCAAGATAGGCGTATACAATCCTGTATGAGTGGAGAGTGTTCACAGTCGCGATAACGTGGGAATGATTGGCCTCGAATGTATTTAGAATGTTGATTCAATTACGAATTATTTTAATCACGAGTGTAATTGAAATACAATATATAATATATATGTATGTATAATTATTTGTTGTTTGAAAGTTTAAATGAAAGAGAAAACAATTACTTATTAATTATCTGAAATAATAAAATTTGTTTATTAATTACGAATACGATTTCAATTGTTACTTATTAATTATCATTTAATGGTTAAGTATTTATTATTCATGCGGTATACCGTGTCCAATAAATAATAATTACGTCGTAGTTATTAATAATATTTTAATTTATTTATTAAGTACATTGTAATTCGTAATTAATGTAATTGAAATACTTAGTATTTTGTAATTATACTCCTATTTAATTACAAATCACCTTGTATTTTAATTAAATGGCGATCTCAATATCGAATTACATTGTAATTGAATTACTTTGTAATTATAATTCCTTGAGAAATTCAAATGTTCGCCAGATCCTTATCCTTAACCGATAAGGATTTGATGAATTGTCCGCAAAACACCGCAATTTCTAAAGAGCATTCCATAAATCGCTCAAGTACTTTTCCAACTAAGGAAAATCCACTGTAGGTTGGTTCTTCAACTTTCTCAACTCAACTTCCAAAGCTATACAATTACGCTGTAAAGGTCGTGACGAAGAAAGAGAGTCCCGCACAGCGGTGTGGCGCGTCCACCGCGTGAACGTTATAATTTTGAACATTTCATGTTTTTGTACTGTTAATTTTTTTGGTCTTCCACTCGGTGCAATATTCTTTCTTTTCTATATTTATTTACTAGGGTAAGTGGTTTATTTACTGTGTTTGTTCCGGCCGAATCGCGGACAGCGGGTCAACGCACGTTCGACATTCGATGTACGCCGTCTCGCCGTTTTTGTCGAATAAACGGCGAGGCGGCAAGACAATAACACGATCGACGTGCGTTGGCCCGACCGTCAAACGCTCGCCTCGGCCATTGTAAACACGCGGCGTTTTGCCTGAGGAGGCAATGACCCGGCCTTCGACGCCTGACGATGCTTCTCCTTGAAAATCGGCCAGGTGTCTATATATACTGCCGCAAATTTGATAACGGGGGATTTTTGGTAGACAACGTTATCGCTTATAGACCAGTATTATTCAGCGCCCATGCGCCCATACGAAGCCGTGCTTCCATTTCATAGTCTCAGTGAAGCCGTGCTTCACTTCGTAACAAATTCGTAGCCGTGCTGCAATTTATACGTCGAACGGAGCCGTGCTCCAAGAATTGTAAACGAGGACTGCGGAGTCCAACAAATAAATCGTTGTCGTCTCCTCACGACTTCCGGCGGTTATTTTGTGCCGTGCGCAACAGTGTTCATTAAAGTGTCGTCCTAAGTTTTCGACAAATTAAATGGTTTTCTTAACCCTTATCGCAATTCTTAAAATATTTAAAATATATGTTGATTAGTGGTGTGCGTGAACTCGAGATTTCCCGAAACCCGATGCTTGGAACGGGATGAGAAGATGTGTATCGGGTCGGGACGAGATCGGGACGACAATATTCAAGATTCCTGAAAACATTCGATTTCCTATGCTACCAATTATTACAAAACGACACATCGCCGTACCTAGTACAAAATTGACTAGCGAAAAGATGTTTTCAACAATTGGAAATATCGTTGCAATCGAGAGAACCAAGCTATTACATACTGTCATACGTAGAGAATTTTAAATCAAACTATACATATCTTACTTTTCTGGTTTGTTAAAAAATATAAAATTTTGCAAAATAAACTGTAACAATGGAAATCAAAAATTGTTAACTAGGACCGTATTAAAAAAAAGACGCGTTCCCAGTATTTTAAGAAGTCCTAAACATTTTCGGAAAACTCGAAAGTTTCAAGATCCCGTCCTGATCCGTACTCGCACACCTCTAACATTGATGTCTATTATATAATATAAATACAAATTTTATGATAACCGAAATATATAAAGAACACAAAATAATTAACAAAATCTAATATAAAAATCAGTTTTCGATCGAATTACTGCGCTCTTAAAAAATGAAAAGTTAATTACTATGTGCCAGTAACTGAGCCTTTTCTAATTACCATGTGCCAATTACTGATCACTCATCTAGTTACCGTGTGTCGATTTCTGTGCACTGATCTAATTAGATCTAATTTGATGTAATCAGTTCTAGGTAAATACTAAACTTCGAAAATTGTATGAGCTTTAGGTATCATAACTTATTATACATGTTTCAGTACTTGCAATATTATTGTAAAAAAGGAAAGAAAATTACGTGCAGTGTCCATACATTTCACAGATCAAGAAATTAACGTTAAATGCAATACGCAGTTTGTCATAAGAGGGCTCTATAATCACAACGCACACATAAAAAAAGACATGAAAACTTAAAACGAGACGTAAATGTATCTAGGCAGTGGATTATTTATTATTTTTCTGTAATTTTGTCGAGTTTTATAGATATAATAGTTTATTCTTTTGTTTTGGAAAGCATGTTTTTTGTATCTTTTTCATCTTTATTTGCAACCTGATTCATAGGGCAAAATGACGTCAAACCATTATTAGAAATTTAAGAAGCTAGTTTCCGCATTTCATAAATCTTAGGATGTTAAACTTTTGATTCGGTTGTGAAAATTACAGGTGAAGGGAACTAGTCAAATAAAATGGTTTTCGTTCTGTGACACTATGTTTCCTGAAGCATTCTGTTATATATCTTGAATATATTAGATCAATTGAGAATAAACATTAGAAATTATCGTAAGATCGGCAGTACCCCAAAGTAGCCATGTTGCAGTAACGAGGGCAATCGTTTCCGACTTCAAAATGTCGCGGCCACTTAACATATAAGCGACTTTTTAGTCGACATTTCGAGCTCTATATTTAATTATTATACAATGCACTAAAACACTTGACTGAGCATTCATCGCAGGTAGCTGTTAGGATAGCTGTTAAAGTGATAAGGTACCCTGCGAGTTATTGACCTAAAAATATAAAAATAACTGTCTGTTAAATATGAGTTACCTAGAATCATATGATAAAGCAACCATTAACTGCTATTGTAAAAAAATACTTAGTACCTAGAACTGTCGTAATGGGAACGTCAACTTCTGCCAAATGAAATTCTTATTCAATGAAGAACGGCTCCATTCCATTCGTAAAGTAATACATTCAAAAATAGCATATCAGTCATCCCTTTCACAATACATACCTGGATTGTGAGAAATAATATCCACAGCCTGTCTGTAATTTAAATGTCTACAAGCGAAAAATAGTTTATCAAGAAACTTATAAGAAACAGGAATGCCTTGCAGCGACACACGGTCGGCGATCAAATATCCATTCGAACTGTCTGCTTTCAGATGTCATGGATTAGGTGAGAAATATCTTCCCTGATGTTTATAAGCCTGGAAATTACTTTATTCTTTTACTATTTTCACGTGTACAGCAAACTTCGCTGATGAAAACGTGGCCAGCCGTGTACCGATACGGAATTATAGTCGTCGATTGTCAACAACTATAAAAACAAGTCGAGAGGATTAGCCTAGCTTCCGATGTAGCTGAGTAGAATCCATTCTTCTTTTAGTTTAATAGCGAGGTTAGGACCTCTTCATCCGGTCTGGTAACGGTCAGATGTAGTTCAGAACAACACTTTTCCGTCAGCCCGGCCGTCTTACGGCGAGGCCATGTCTGTGGACCGTACTGATCTGTTGGTGTGAGTTTTACGATGTACCCGCGGTGACGTTTGTATAAATGGACCTCAAAGGTCGTTACGTTACCTTTCATTTGGCATCCTTACGGGCATTCTTACACTATTGTTTCAGATGCATCGTAATCGGCTGATATTGGTTAACGAGACCGGCGATACCGATGCTGCAACGAAGCATCCCGGAGGATTGAGAGCTTCCGAAATATTGAACCGAAAGAAACAGAACGTCGCGATCATTCTCCAGCATTCCAGGAACGTGTCCAGGAAGAAATAAAAGAAGATCGCGGAGACACCGCAGATATGTATCAGTTTCGATCGTGAATGTACACATGACCATTGTACCATTTTTATATCTTTACATTTTTACATTTTTATTAAATTATTTCGTCATTAAAGTTATACTTCGAATACGCCCATCCCAATCCTACAAATACTCTGGCGGACAAAATGATAAGGAACCTCAATATTTCTGAGGATGAACACCTATTTGTTCATATACATGGAAAATGAATACACGTCACAATATGGTAGTATTTTTGACGTAATACATGAAGAAATGAAATAAATCGTTCGATTCATTTGTTATTTATGCAAAAAAGTGAAATTTTGTGTGAACGAAATGGTAAGGCACTTTAAATATGGAACAAAAATGCTTTGACGTTGTCCCCGTTTTGACCGGTGGTCAAGCTGGAAAATGAGGCCAACTCCGGGATTTTACAGACTCCTAGGCAGAACCACCCGACATAA